>NC_083435.1:3627929-3654555 GCF_020745735.1 Hemiscyllium ocellatum
GGATGTTGTTTTGTCAATCCCTGAGGTCCTGATCGAAGCTGTCGAAACGTCCAGTTTGAAATGGGATTGATGTGAGTACCTGCATTATGCTGAAGCCAGCCCGCAGAATAATCTGTTCAATTTCGGTTTCCTTATCGACAGCGTCCGGTTTGATGATAGCCAGAGTACACTCCACAAATATCCGAACATTACCCGTCTCGTCACTGAGAGACTGCATTGAATGACTAAAGGCTTGTATCTTTCAGGGGAATCTGCAACACACATTGATTCACATTAGGGACTGGGGGAACATTACAAAGCGGGTTAAGTCATCAGGCCGAATTTGGGGAGAATTGGTGAATCAAACTGTTTTGAGGCACCTATTGTTGGTGATGAGAAACACCAAGCAGGAGCAGGTGAGGACCTTACTAATTCTTCATAATATTTCACAGTCAGAGCTGTGGGCAGACCCACAATGTCCCTGAGGGAGGGAATTCTGGGATTGTGTCCCAGCCACACTGAAGGAACAGCGATGTTATTCCAGGACGGGATGGGGAGGGGCTCAGAAGGGAATTTGAAGGGGGTGGGGTTCCCATGGATCTGCTGCCCCATGTCCTTCTGGATGGAAGGGGCCGTGGGATTGGAAGGTGCTGCCTGAGGGCCTTTGGTGAGTTTCTGCAGGGTATCTTGTAGATGGTACACACTGCTGTTACTGAGTGTCGGGGGGTGGAGGGAGGGGATGTTTGGGGAGTTCCTGCAGGGTATCTTGTAGCTGGTACACACTGCTGTTACTGAGTGCTGGGGGGTGGAGTGAGGGGATGTGTGGGGAGTTTCTGCAGGGTATCTTGTAGATGGTACACACTGCTGTTACTGAGTGGAGGGAGGGGATGTTTGGGGAGTTTCTGCAGGGAATCTTGTAGATGGTACACACTGCTGTTACTGAGTGTCGGGAGGTGGAGGGAGGGGATGTTTGGGGAGTTTCTGCAGGGAATCTTGTAGATGGTACACACTGCTGTTACTGAGTGTCGGGGGGTAGAGGGAGGGGATGTTTGGGGAGTTTCTGCAGGGTATCTTGTAGATGGTACACACTGCTGTTACTGAGTGTCGGGGGGTGGAGGGAGGGGATGTTTGGGGAGTTTCTGCAGGGAATCTTGTAGCTGGTACACACTGCTGTTACTGAGTGTCGGGGGGTGGAGGGAGGGGATGTTTGTGGATGGGGTACCAATCAAGTGGGGGGTTGCTGTGTCCCTGGATGGTGTTGAGCTTCTTGAGTGTTGTTGGAGCTACCTCCGACCAGGGCAAGTGGGGAGTATTCCCTCACCCTCCTGACTTGTGCCTTGTAGATGGAGGGACAGGCTTTGGTGGGAGTTAGGAGGGGAGTTACTCGCTGCACTATTCCCAGTCTCTGAACTGCTCCTGTAACCGCTGGGTTTATGAGGTGAGTCCAGTTTAGTTTCTGGTCAATGGCAACACTCGAGATGTTGATAACAAGGGAATCCGTGACAATAATACCATTGAATGTCATGGGGCAGTGGTTAGATTGTCTCTTATTTGAGATGGTATTGTGTGGTACTAATGTTACATGCCACCTGTCAGCCCAAACCGGGATATTGTCCAGATCTTGTTGCATTTGAGCACAGACTGCTTCACCATCTGAGGAGTGGTGATGGTGTTCCATACTGAACAATCATTGGCGCACATCCTCACTTTGGAACTTCTGTATCTGGCCTGATTTTGCCCCTTTGGCCTGTATCTGGCCTGGTTTGACCCTCCGGCCTGATTCTGGCCTGGTTTGACCCTCCGGCCTGTATCTGGCCTGGTTTGACCCTCCGGCCTGTCTCTGGCCTGGTTTGACCCTCCGGCCTGATTTGACCCTCCGGCCTGTGTCTGGCCTGGTTTGACCCTCCGGCCTGATTCTGGCCTGGTTTGACCCTCCGGCCTGTATCTGGCCTGTATCTGGCCTGGTTTGACCCTCCGGCCTGTATCTGGCCTGGTTTGACCCTCCGGCCTGTCTGGCCTGGTTTGACCCTCCGGCCTGTATCTGGCCTGGTTTGACCCTCCGGCCTGTATCCGGCCTGTCTGGCCTGGTTTGACCCTCCAACCTGTATCCGGCCTGGTTTGACCCTCCAACCTGTATCTGGCCTGTCTGGCCTGGTTTGACCCTCCAACCTGTATCTGGCCTGTCTGGCCTGGTTTGACCCTCCAACCTGTATCCGGCCTGTCTGGCCTGGTTTGACCCTCCAACCTGTATCTGGCCTGGTTTGACCCTCCGGCCTGTATCCGGCCTGTCTGGCCTGGTTTGACCCTCCGGCCTGTATCCGGCCTGTCTGGCCTGGTTTGACCCTCCAACCTGTATCTGGCCTGGTTTGACCCTGGATAGCTACCTGGCTGAAACTCACCTGTTACCTGGCAACTGGGCGGAGCTGTGTGCGGGAGGGGGCGGGGCTGTGTGAGGAGGCGGAGCTGTGTAAGAGTGAGGGGCGGGGCTGTGTGGTGTAGGGGGCGGGGCTGTGTGAGTGTAAGGGGCGGGGCTGTGTGGTGTAGGGGGCGGAGCTGTGTGAGAGTGAGGGGCGGGGCTGTGTGGTGTAGGGGGTGGAGCTGTGAGTGTGAGGGGCGGGGCTGTGTGAGAGTGAGGGGCGGGGCTGTGTGGTGTAGGGGGTGGAGCTGTGTGAGGGGCAGGGCTGTGTGGTGTAGTGGGTGGAGCTGTGTGAGAGTGAGGGGCGGGGCTGTGTGGTGTTGGGGCGGGGCTGTGTGGTGTTGGGGCGGGGCTGTGTGAGAGTGAGGGGCGGGGCTGTGTGGTGTAGGGGGCGGAGCTGTGTGAGAGTGAGGGGCGGGGCTGTGTGGTGTAGGGGGTGGAGCTGTGAGTGTGAGGGGCGGGGCTGTGTGAGTGTAAGGGGCGGGGCTGTGTGGTGTAGGGGGTGGAGCTGTGAGTGTGAGGGGCAGGGCTGTGTGGTGTAGGGGGTGGAGCTGTGTGAGAGTGAGGGGCGGGGCTGTGTGGTGTTGGGGCGGGGCTGTGTGGTGTTGGGGCGGGGCTGTGTGAGAGTGAGGGGCGGGGCTGTGTGGTGTAGGGGGCGGGGCTGTGTGAGAGTGAGGGGCGGGGCTGTGTGGTGTAGGGGGTGGAGCTGTGTGAGAGTGAGGGGCGGGGCTGTGTGGTGTAGGGGGCGGGGCTGTGTGAGGGGCGGGGCTGTGTGGTGTAGGGGCGGAGCTGTGTGAGTGTGAGGGGCGGAGCTGTGTGAGTGTGAGGGGCGGGGCTGTGTGGTGGAGGGGCGGGGCTGTGTGGTGTTGGGGCGGAGCTGTGTGAGAGTGAGGGGCGGGGCTGTGTGGTGTCGGGTGCGGAGCTGTGTGAGGGGCAGGGCTGTGTGGTGTAAGGGGCGGAGCTGTGTGAGTGTGAGGGGCGGAGCTGTGTGAGTGTGAGGGGCGGGGCTGTGTGGTGGAGGGGCGGGGCTGTGTGGTGTAGGGGGCGGAGCTGTGTGAGAGTGAGGGGCGGGGCTGTGTGGTGTCGGGTGCGGAGCTGTGTGAGGGGCAGGGCTGTGTGGTGTAAGGGGCGGAGCTGTGTGAGTGTGAGGGGCGGGGCTGTGTGGTGTAGGGGGCGGAGCTGTGTGAGAGTGAGGGGCGGGGCTGTGTGGTGTAGGGGGCGGAGCTGTGTGAGAGTGAGGGGCGGGGCTGTGTGGTGTAGGGGGCGGAGCTGTGTGAGAGTGAGGGGCGGGGCTGTGTGGTGTCGGGTGCGGAGCTGTGTGAGGGGCAGGGCTGTGTGGTGTAAGGGGCGGAGCTGTGTGAGAGTGAGGGGCGGGGCTGTGTGGTGTCGGGTGCGGAGCTGTGTGGGGGCAGGGCTGTGTGGTGTAAGGGGCGGAGCTGTGTGAGTGTGAGGGGCGGGGCTGTGTGGTGTAGGGGGCGGAGCTGTGTGAGTGTGAGGGGCGGGGCTGTGTGGTGTAAGGTTGAGGTGTACAAGATGATTACGGGTTTAGATCGGGTTGACCATGAGAACCTTTTTCCACGTTTGGAGTCAGCTATTACGAGGGGGCCTAGCTTTAAATTAAGGGTGGGTAGGTATAGGACAGATGTTAGGGGTAGATTCTTTACTCAGCGAGTTCATGGAATGCCCTGCCAGTAGCAGTGGTGGACTCTCCCTCTTTATGGGCATTTAAACGGGCATTGGATAGGCATATGGAGGATAGTGGGTTAGTGTAGGTTAGGTGGGCTTGGGTCGGCACAACATCGAGGGCCGAAGGGCCTGTACTGCGCTGTATTTTTCTATGTTCTGTGTGTGTGAGGGGCGGAGCTGTGATTGAGGGGCGGGGCTGTGGTGTAAGGGGCGGAGCTGTGTGAGAATATGGGGCGGGGCTGTGTGGTGTATGGGGCGGGGCTGTGGTGTATAGGGCGGGGTTGTGTGTGAATGAGGGGCGGAGCTGTGAGTGAGGGGCGGAGCTGTGTGAGAATGTGGGGCGGGGCTGTGTGAGAATGTGGGGCGGGGCTGTGTGTGAATGAGGGGCGGGGCTCTGTAAGTGAGGGAGGGGGGTCTGAGTGAAGCGGCGATGCTCGGTGTGAATGAGGGGCGGGGCTATGCTCTGCGCTTGTGAAGGGGCGGGGCTATGCTCTGCCCGTGTTAAGGGGCGGACCGAGGCTGCTCGTTTAGCCGAGAAGCCCTTTGCGACTGAGGGGCGGGAACTTGCCGGGTGACGTTTCGGTGTGAGGGGGCGGGGCGACGTATCCGTCTGAGGGTTGGGGCGGGGCCTGGTGACATGTCCGAGCGAGGGGGCGGGGCCTGGTGACGTACCCCTGTTTGAACCCTGTGGCGGGAAGGGCGGTTGGGCTGCGCGCGCTGCGGGCAGTAATGGCGGCGCAGGGCAGCGGCACGGAGCCCGGCTCCGAGCTCTCTCCCCGGTGTCTCCGCCGGTACCAGGAGCTGCTGAGGCGGGCCAAGGAGGAGGCCCGGTCCGGGGAGCTGAGGCAAGCCGTATTGGTCCTACGGGAGGCCCAGGCCGTGTGGCCTAGCAGCAGTAAGGTGTCCCGGAGAATCGAGAGGCTGGAGCAGGTGCTGCGGGAAATGGAGGGCGATGATGAAGAGGAGGAGGAGGGGGACGGGGAAGGGGAGGAGGAGGAGGAGGAGTTTACCGCCCTGCCTGCCTCCGGGCTCCTGCTGTACCGGCCCCTCTACCTCCGCCTGTACCCCCACCAGCGGCACGGCGTGGCCTTCCTCCACCGCCTACACCGGGACGGCCGGCCCGGCGGCATCCTGGCCGATGACATGGGCCTCGGCAAGACCGTGCAGCTGATCGCCTTCCTCTCCGGCATGTTCGACGCCGAGCTGGTCCGCTGGTGCCTCCTGCTGCTGCCCAGCGGCCTCATCCGAAACTGGGCCGCCGAGTTCGGCCGCTGGACGCCAGGCCTCAGGGTCAGAGGTCAGCGAGGGCGGAGGGGGCGGGGGGAGTGTGAGGAGGAGGCGGGGCCTGGGCGAGGGGGCGGGGGGAGTGTGAGGAGGAGGCGGGGCCTGGGCGGGGGGAGTGTGAGGAGGAGGCGGGGCCTGGGCGAGGGGGCGGGGGGAGTGTGAGGAGGAGGCGGGGCCTGGGCGAGGGGGCGGGGGGAGTGTGAGGAGGAGGCGGGGCCTGGGCGAGGGGGCGTGGCGAGGGGGCGGGGCCTGGGCGAGGGGGCGGGGCCTGGGCGAGGGGCGAGGTGAGGAGGAGGCGGGGGCCTGGGCGGCGGGGCGGGGCCTGCGCGAGGGGCGGAGTTGAGGAGGGGGCCTGGGCGAGGGGCGGAGTTGAGGAGGGGGCGGGGCCTGGGCGAGGGGGCGGGGTGAGGAGGAGGAGGCGGGGGCCTGGGCGAGGGGCGGAGTTGAGGAGGGGGCGGGGCTTGGGCTGGGTGAGGCGGGGGCGGCGGGGCCTGGGCGAGGGGGCGGAGTGTGAGGTGGTGGGGTGGCGTCGCGGGCGGGGCATGGGACGTAGACGCTGTCTCCAGGGCAGGGCAAGGCACCCCCTGGAGAGTGGTCAGAAAGGACGGTCTCCTGTGCTCAGGTGATCTGAGGTCAAGGTAGGGGATGTATGGTCAGAAGAGGGGAAGCAATCTGCAGGTAGGTTGGAGGTTAGAGTGAGGCGGTCTAAGGAAAAGTGAGCTTAGTTCCACGGGAGTGGGGGTTCCTGCGGTCAGGCTGGAGGAACGTGATGGTTCTGAGTGGAAGGGTAGCTGGTAGGAAGGAGGTGAGGACGTTGGGTGGGGATTTGGGGAGGATTGCATGGTGGGATCAATGGATGTCAATGGTGGGGGTCTGAGGGACATACGGACCCTCTAACGGTGTGGCGCACTCTCAGCGTGATGGTGCGATTTTTGCGGTTAATGCTTGGAGTGGGCTTTGAACCTACAGCCTGTGTCATTGGGTGGTCTCCTCTCACGTTATGTTTTGTAGAGTTTCATGGCACGAAAGCAGAGAGGACCAAAAATCTGGAGAGAGTGCAGCGGAAAGCAGGTGTGGTCATCACCACATACCAAATGGTGATTAACAACTGGCAGCAGCTCTCCAGCCTGGATGGCCATGAGTTCACCTGGGATTACCTTGTTCTTGATGAGGCCCACAAGATCAAGAGCAAGTCCACCAAGACCTTCAAGTGTGTCAGTGCCATCCCTGCCAAGCATCGTATCTTGCTGACTGGAACCCCCTTGCAGAACAACCTGCAGGAGATGTGGTCCCTCTTTGACTTTGCATGCCAGGGCTCTCTGCTGGGCACTGCCAAGACCTTCAAGATGGAGTATGAGAACCCCATCACGCGAGCTCGGGAGAAGGATGCCACTCCAGCTGAGAAGGCTCTAGGGTTGCGCATTTCTGAGAACCTTATGAGGATCATTGAGCCCTACTTCCTGCGGCGGACCAAGGAGAACCTGCAGCTGATGCATGAGTCTGTGCAGGTCCAGCCATCCAACTCTCCTTGTGAGGCCCAGATGCCAGGCCTGACCAGGAAGAATGATCTGATTGTCTGGGTCTACCTGAGCCACATCCAGGAGGACATCTACCAGAGGTTTGTCTCATCAGAGCAGATCCAAGAGCTGCTGCAAAGTAGGCGTTCCCCCTTGGTGCAGCTGACTAACCTGAAGAAGCTGTGTGACCATCCGAGGTTGCTGTCCCGCCGTATCTGCCAGGAGCTGGGCCTCGGTGGCTCTGAAGGGGAAGCTGCAGACGATAATGCTGCCAGTGACATTAGCCATGTGCCTGACCAGGACCTCATCAGTGAGTCGGGGAAGCTGGTCTTCCTCCTGGGTCTGCTAGAGAAGCTGCGGGAAGAAGGCAGGCGCACTCTGGTCTTCTCCCAGTCAAGGAAGATGCTGGACATTATCCAGCGTGTCCTCACCAACCGCAGCTTCTCCTGCATGAGGCTGGACGGCACCATGGCCCTGCCAGACCGACAGAAAAAGATCGAGGCGTTCCAGCAGCGAGAGGACCACTGCGTCTTCCTCCTCACCACCCAGGTCGGTGGTGTAGGCCTCACCCTCACTGCAGCAAACCGGGTAGTGGTCTTTGACCCCAGCTGGAATCCTGCCACAGACGCCCAGGCAGTGGACAGAGCTTACAGAATTGGCCAAACTGACAATGTTGTGATCTACAGGCTGGTGACCTGTGGCACTGTGGAGGAGAAGATATATCGGAGGCAAATCTTCAAAGGTACAACTCAGCCCGAGAGGCAATCTTCATTCAGCGTGTTGTGATTTGTTAGAATTCTCACTCACCCACCCCCACTCCCACTCCCACCCCCATTTCTCCATATCTCCAGTGAGGGGAGAGGCTGGTGTGGGAGCTGAAGCCACACAGTTGGTGTTACTCATGGAGTCGTGGAGATATACAGCACAGAATCAGACCCTTCGTCCAACTCCCTCATGCCGACCAGATTTCCGAATCTGATCTAGTCTCATTGTCACCCATCCAGCTGCTTTCTCAGTGTGGGAGTTATTTCATATGTAGAGGAGAACTATGTCATCCGCCAATCGATGAACTGAATGAAATACTGCCCACTCGTGTCCTTTGGGTAATTGAGATGCTTCCGTATACACCACTCTGTGCGTGAAAACAGTTGCCCCTAGGTCCCTTTTAAATCTTTCCCCTCTCACCTTAAACCTTTAGATTTGGACTCTCCTAGCCTGGGAAAAAGATCTTGACTATGCTGCTCATGAATTTAAACCCTCAGTCTCTGGTGTTCCAGGGAAAACTGCCCTAGCCTATACAGCCTCTTCCTATAGTTCACACCCTCATGGCAATATTCTTGTCAATCTTCTCTGAACCCTATCCTCCTATAGCAGGGACACCAGTGTTCCAAAAGCAGCCTCAATATAGGTAAGTGTACCAAATGCTGCCTTCAATACCTTGTCTATCTGTGACTCCACTTTCAAGGAACTATGAAACTGCACTCCAAAGTCTCTGTTCGACAACACTCCCCAGGACCTTACCATTAAGTGCATAATTTTCTGCCCTGATTTGCCGTAACAAAATGTAGCACCTCACATTAATGAAGTTAAACTCCATCTGCCACTCTGTCCCATCTGATCACGGTCCTGTTGTAGTCCTTCACTATCTGCTGCCCTATCAATTTTGGTGTCATCTGCAAACTTACTGACCATACCTCCTATATTCACATCCAAATCTTTTATATAAATGACAAAAAGCAGTGCACCTAGCAACAATCCTTGCAGCTCATCACTGGTCTGAAAAGCAACCACATCTCTCTCCTACCTTTTGAGTCAATTCTGTATCCAAATGGCTCCTCCTCCCTGTATTCTGTGTTAACCAGTCTAAATATGTGGAACTTTGTGGAACGCCTTACTGAAGTCCATCCATATAAGCAACATTCACTTCTGTCTTCATCAATCCTCATCATTTCAAAACTCAATAAGTTAGTGAGACCTGATTTCCCATGCACAAAGCCATGTTGAATATCACTAATTAGTCCTTGCTTTTCCAAATACATGTAAATCCTCTTCATGGCAACCCAGCTCACTGACCCCTAAAGGGGACTGACAGTATACTGAGGAGAATTGTAGAGTCATACAGCATGGAAACAGGCCTTTCGGTCCAACCAGTCCATGCCGACCCTAATCTCAAACTAAAATGGCCCCATCTGCTTCCTCCTGGCCCATATCCCTCCGAACCTCTCCTATTAACTTATTTATGCAAATGTCTTCTAAGTGTGGGGAAACTGTACCCACATCCAATACTTCCTCGTTCCACGTGCAGACCACCCTCTGTGTAAAGAAATTGCCTCATGTCTTTATTAAACCTCTCTCTTCTCACATTAAAAATGTATCAGCTAGTCGTGAAATCTCCCATTTAGAGATAAGCCACTTACCATCAATCCTATCTATAACCTCTCGTTATTTGATAAACTTCTATAAGGGCTCCTCTCAACCTTCTCTGCTCCAGTGAAAAAGGTCCAAGCAGATTATCCGGTCTTTGTTTGAGTCAATTGGGTCTGGACTCGGAGTTTGCAAGAATGCGAGGCAACCTCAGTGAGACAGACTGGGTTTTTAGGGGGGATGTGGAGAGGTTGCTTCCTTTTGTGTGGAAGAGTCCAGGATCAGAGGGGCATCATCTCATTGGAGACAGAGATGAGGAGCTCGCTCTCGCTCTCGGTTTGGTGATTGCATTGTTAGGAATCGCTAACTTTGAAACAATTGGTCAGAACAGAATGAGGCCACTCTGCCCTACTATTTGATAAGTTCAATGTCTGATTTGATTCTGGTCTCCATTCCATTTTCTTGTCTGTCCCTTCAAACCCTGATTGATCTCATTGATCAGGATTAGGAATCTATTGTGTAACCAGTCCGCGGGGCGATCTATGGAGAAGACAGGCCTAGGAAATTCCTCTCCTCCATCTAAATGAGACCCCCTAATTTTTAAGCCTTGTGCTCTCATTCTTGATATTAATGTATGTGGATGAGGGTCAGAGTATTTTGAGGACGATGTGGTGACTAACTCTGTGTCTTTTATCTGTGTATTTGGGTAGACTCGCTGGTTCGTCAGTCGGTTGGTGAGAAAAAGAATCCCTTTCGTTACTTCAGCAGCCAGGAGCTGAGGGAACTGTTTATCCTGGAGGATCCCCGGGCATCGAGTACACAGAAGCAGCTACAGTCCATGCATGCCAGTCAGAGACGCACAGACAGCATCTTAGACCAACACCTCACCTTCCTGCATACCCTGGAGATGTTCGGAGTGACTGATCATGATCTCATCTTCTCCCAGGACACTGCCTCTGATGAGGAAAACGACCCTGAGTCCAGGAATTACATCCAGCAGCGAGTGCAGAAGGCCCAGGAGCTGGTGGCAGCTGAGTCCCAACTCCAGCAGCAGTTGGTCCAAAATATCCGCGCCAATACTGAAGCTGCCAAGCTGAACCGACCACGAGACTCTCATCCTCTACCAGGTAACTGCCCTCGCTTTCACCTCGGAGAGTCTGACCATTTGCATATGCTGTTGTTGTCAGTCCTTCACTCCCACCGTGCAATAAATCAGCTGCTGATCCTATACTCCACCTCTTGACGGCAAATATCTGTCCGTATGGATCGAAACAGGAGCCTGAGCTACAACCTCTCCCTACCCCAGAGCTTCCAGCTCCAGCTATGATCAAGTTAGAATGGGGTGGGGGGGGTGCATTCAGCCCCTCAACCCTGTTCCACCACTCAGTGGGAACATACTGGGGGTGTGCCTTGCTTACATACACATGGGGTGAAAACTTAATCCTGTGATAATAAAGCAGTTAATTGAGTTAGTATCTACTGTAAGGGAATGTAATGTCACTGAATTCCAGAGGCCCAGCTTAATGCTCTGGGGATACAGGTTCATGTTGCTGCTGTTGGAGTTTATAATGTACAGCTAGTTTCTGTGATGGTGACCATCATAGGGTTGTTGGAACATTAACGTGGCTGCAAGGATGGTGTAGGAGGGAGGGCTTCAGGTATTTGGACAACTGGACTGTATTCTGAGGAAGGTGGGACCTGTACAAGCAGGACGGGTTGCACCTGAACCAGAAGGGCACCAATATCCTGGGAGGTAGGTTTGCTAGCACTCTTCGGGGGAGTGGGGTTTAAACAAATTTGGCAGGGGGATGGGATCCGGACTTGTAATCCAGCAAGTAGGTTAGCTCTTTTTCAGGATGTCCAAGAATGTAGGGAGGCTGTGGAGAAGGTAGCACTGACAGGGAATACTTGCGGACACAGAGATAGGCTCAAGTGTGTATACTTCAATGCAAGGAGTATCAGAAATAAGGTGGGTGAACTTAAGGTGTGGATCGGTACCTGGGACTACGATGTTGTGGCCATCATGGAAACGTGGATAGAAGAGGGACAGGAATGGTTGTTGGAGGTTCCTGGTTATAGATGTTTCAGTAAGATTAGGGAGGGTGGTAAAAAGGAAGGCGGGGGGTGATGTTGCTAATTAGAAATGGTATAACGGCTGCAGAAAGGAAGTTTGAGGGGGATCTGCCTTTGGAGGTAGTATGGGCTGAAGTCAGAAATAGGAAAGGAGCAGTCACCTTGTTGGGTGTTTACTATAGGCCCCCCAGTGGCAGCAGAGATGTGGAGAAACAGATTTTGGAAAGGTGCAGAAGCCACAGGGTCATAGTCATGGGCGATTTCAACTTCCCAAATATTGATTAGAAGCTCTTTAGATCAAGTAGATTGGACGGGGTGGTGTTTGTGCAGTGTGTCCAGGAAGCTTTTCTAACTCAGTATGTAGATTGCCCAACCAGAGGGGAGACCATATTGGATTTGGTACTCGGTAATGAGCCGGGACAAGTGATGGGCTTGTTAGTGGGTGAGCATTTTGGTGATGGTGACCACAATTCTGTGACTTTCACCTTGGTTATGGAGAGAGATAGGTGCGTGCAACAGGGCAGGTTTTACAATTGGGGGAAGGGTAAATACGATGCTGCAAGACAGGATCTGAGGAGCGTGGACTGTCAGGGAAGGATGTCATTGAAATGTGGAACGTTTTCACGGGACAGATACGATGTGTCCTTGATATGTAAGTACCTGTCAGGCAGGAAAGAGATGGTTGTGTGAGGGAACCTTGGTTGACGAGGGAGGTTGAATGTCTTGTAAGGAGGAAGAAGGAGGCTTACATAAGGTTGAGGAAACAAGGTTCAGACAGAGCATTGGAGGGATACAGGATAGCCAGGAGGGAGCTGAAGAAAGGGAGTAGGAGAGCTAAGGGAGGGCATGAAAAATCTTTGGTGGTAGGATCACGGATAACCCCAAGGCCTTTTATGCGTATGTGAGAAACATGAGAATGACAAGAACGAGAGCAGGTCCGATCAAGGACAGTAGTGGGAGACTGTGTATTGAGTTGGAAGAGATAGGAGAGGTCTTGAATGAGTACTTTTCTTCAGTATTTACAAAGGAGAGGGACCGTATTGTTGAAGAGGAGAGTATGAAACGGACTGGTAAGCTAGAGGAGATACTTGTTCGGAAGGAAGATGTGTTGGGCATTTTGAAAAACCTTGAGGATAGACAAGTCCCCCGGGCCTGACGGGATATATCCTAGGATTATGTGGGAAGCAACAGAGGAAATTGCAGAGCCGTTGGCAATGATCTTTTCGTCTTCACTGTCAACGGGGGTGGTACCAGGGGACTGGAGAGTGGCGAATGTTGTGCCCCTGTTCAAAAAGGGGAATAGGGATAACCCCGGGAATTACAGGCCAGTTAGTCTTACTTCTGTGGTAGGCAAAGTAATGGAAAGGGTACTGAGGGATAGGATTTATGAGTATCTGGAAAGACACTGCTTGATTAGGGACAGCCAGCACGGATTAGTGAGGGGTAGGTCTTGCCTTACAAGTCTTATTGAATTCTTTGAGGAGGTGACCAAGCATGTGGGTGAGGGTAGAGCAGTGGATGTAGGGTACATGGATTTTAGTAAGGTATTTGATAAGGTTCCCCATTGTAGGCTTATGCGGAAAGTCAGGAGGCATGGGATAGTGGGAAATTTGGCCAGTTGGATAGAGAACTGGCTAACTGGTCAAAGTCAGAGAGTGGTGGTAGGTGGTAAATATTCAGCCTGGAGCCCAGTTACAAGTGGAGTTCTGCAAGGATCATTTCTGGGCCTCTGCTGTTTATAATTTTTATTAATGTCTTGGAAGAGGGAGTTGAAGGGTGGGTCAGTAAATTTGCCAGACGATATGAAGATTGGTGGAGTTGTGGATAGTGAAGAGGGTTGTTGCCGGCTGCAAAGGGACTTAGATATGATGCAGAGCTGGGCTGAGGAGTTGCAGATGGAGTTCAACCCTGTCAAGTATGAGGTTGTCCATTTTGGAAGGACAAATAAGAATGTGGAATACAGGGTTAACGGTAGGGTTCTTAGTAAGGTGGAGGAGCAGAGGGATCTTGGGGTGTATGTTCATAGATCTTTGAAAGTTCCACTCAGGTGGATAGAGCTTGTAAGAAGGCCTATGGTGTATTAGCGTTCATTAGCAGAAGGATTGAATTCAAGAGTCGTGAGATGATGTTGCAGCTGTACAGGACCTTGGTAAGGCCACATTTGGAGTACTGTGTGCAGTTCTGGTCGCCTCACTCTAGGAAAGAAGTGGAAGCTTTGGAGAGGGTGCAGAGGAGATTTACCAGGATGTTGCCTGGAATGGAGAATAGGTCGTACGAGGATAGGTTGAGAGTGCTAGGCCTTTTCTCATTGGAACGGCGAAGGATGAGGGGTGTCTTGATAGAGGTTTATAAGATGATCAGGGGAATAGATAGAGTAGACAGACAGAGACTTTTTCCCTGGGTACAACAGAGTGTTACAAGGGGACATAAATTTAAGGTGAAGGGTGGAAGGTAGAGGGGGGATGTCAGGGGTAGGTTCTTTACCCAGAGAGTGGTGGGGGCATGGAATGTGCTGCCTGTGGGAGTGGCAGAGTCAGAATCATTGGTGACCTTTAAGCGGCGATTGGATAGGTATATGGATAGGTGCTTAAGCTAGGACAAATGTTCGGCACAACATTGTGGGCCGAAGGGCCTGTTCTGTGCTGTATTGTTCTATGTTCTATCCTAGCTGGTTCTCTAAAATGTGCTCATCGTTTCCTCGCCTGACCCACAGCGATGTGGGCAACTCTTCACTGTCCCCTCACGTGACTGAGCAAGCCACTCAATTCAACGAGAACATATGTTGGGATTTTCAGATGGTGTTCAAAAAGAAACCATGTGAGTTAGTTAACAAGAGCCCCCCGAGATGGAGGGAGCAGATTATCACGGACCGTGCATCGGTGAGCTATTACAAGTCAGGGTTTGGATAAGGTGGGTATCATCAGAATGGCAACCTGTACCCAGTGGTGTATCACAGGGATCACTGCTGCAACCACAATTCTTTACAATATGTATTCACACGTGGAGGAGGACAATTAAAGTATTAGTGCCAAGTTTACTGAGGATCCAAAACTAGGTGGCAAGGCAAGTGGGTGAGGATGTTCCCGCTTTCAGAGGGATATTAACCGATTGAGTAAGTGGTAAAACAGGGTGTAGGAAAATGTGAGCTCATACTCTGTCAAGAATAATATTGACACAAAAACATTGAAACAAACAGGATTCTTGGGGATGTTGACAAGGGAGAGGGTGTTTCCCCTTGGATGGGAGAGTCCAGGGCCCAGAGGAGCATTGTCTCAGAATTAGGAGATGGGGAGGAGTTTCTTCACTGTCTGAGGGATACCCTACTGCAGAGGGCTGTTGAGGCTGGGCCACTCAGTATATTTAAGGCTGAAAGAGAGCGAGAGATAGAGAGCTGCTTAATCAGGAATGGGAATCGAGGTCCTGGGCAAAGGCGGAAGGTGAAGTTGAGGGTGTGATCTCAGTGAATGGCAGGACAGAGTTGATCAGCCAGTTGGCTTCCTGCTCTTGGGTCTTGTGGGAAAAAAGAACCCGTGACAGTAGTTTGCTTAAACTGTGTTTGTTTTTAATTCTCTCCTCCTCCTGGGGCTTTTGTTTTTGCTCTTACAGGTAGTAGAGGAGGCACGACCAGACCCAAGCCAGTTTCCACCATCAGCACAGTGCCAGCGTTGTACGAAAACCCCATTGGCCCTCAGTCTCCAGTGGAGACAGTCGATCTAACGGAGCCCATCACTGATGAGGTGCTCAACCTGAGCAGCAAGTTAGCTGACCTGCCGATTGAGACAAGCAAACCCAGTAACAGTGTGGTGATGTTGGACAGCTCTCTAACACACGCTGATAATGATATTCCTGAAGAGGAGGAGCAATATCCCACTGAGTGTCAAAGTGACACCTCCAAGGCACAGCTGTCCACCTCTGCAGCTAACTCCCCTGGCTCCAAAGCCCTGTTTGAATCCAATTTCAACCTGATCTTGGAGGAGACGATGGAGGAGGATGAGGAGTGGAAACCAGGTTGCGAGGAGAAGGGAACTGAAGCCAAACTGGTGATTGAGGAATCTCCCTTGCCTGTGACCAAAGCCAAGCCAGATGGAGATTTGGAGCGGCTGGTTTCCCCAGGAGGTAGCAGTCTTGGAGATGAGTCGTGCATGCTCCAACCGTGGAAGAAGCCTCACGGTCGAGTGATCGTCAGTGACAGTGAGGAGGAAGCTAGTAGCGACCTCCATTCATGTAGCGCAGTGGAGCAACCTCCTGCTCTGTCTGCAACAAGCCCGGTGCTCCAGGCCTTCTGTGTGGCAGCTGCTTCCACCCCAAAAGGGTTTTACTCCCCTCTCCCGACCCTCCTGGACAGGAGCGGCAATCACTCCGTGGCCTCTAGGCGGTCTGCTGTTGGCCTGGCTATTGATGATGTGGAGGACCTGGACCACTCAATCCCTGATGCTGCTGATGAAGGTGATGACAACGAGGAGGAGGAGGAGGAGCAAGCGAGTTCGCCCAGCGACGTTGAAGAGGTCGGAGAGACTGAGCAGGCAGCTGAACCCAGTGAAGAGCAGCCAGGTGATCAGTTCATGGAAGAAGCATCCTCTGAGAGGCGGAGCCCAGAGCTCGGAACAGCCAGCAGTGACAACGGGCTCTCCGAGTCCTGCAGCATGACGACAGGGAGTGAGGAAGAACAGTCCGGGACCTATGAGCCGGAGCTTGGCTCCGATGAACAGCTGGATCCCTACACCAAGGCAGTCAATGTGTCTCTGCTTGATACATGTTCACCGAGCCAGGAATCTGAGCTGGATCAATATGAGAGGCTGGTAAAACGTGGCAAAGAGCATATAGAGAACGGGCAGATGAAGGCAGCTCTCAACTGCATGTTAGAAGCTCTGGATCTCCGGAGTGGAGATCCAGAGATTCAGTTAATAACAATTAAACTGTACCGGCAACTGGCTCAGAGCTGATCGGGGGACGGTGTGTTCTCCTGTGACTGATCAGTAAACCCTTCAGCTCTCACCGGCACTGACTGCATCGGACAGAGTCCTTCATTGGCAGTATTGATGGGTTTTTTAAAAAGTGATATTGCAAAGTGCTGTCTGGTAACAGTCAACTGGGAGGAACCAGATATGTTCAAATCTGGCACACTTCTTCAACCAGAATTCCCTTGAAACAATGTGAACCCGTTCCCTCACCTTCTCTGCTTTTGCTTGTATATTCCTTTTCCACTTCCTCCTCCATTCCTGCCCCTGGGATATTAGTGGAGTATGAGCCCACACGTTCCCCATGAAGCTGCTGTATCTGCCAGTGACCTCCCCAGTACACCCAGCTCTGGTTTGGTTCTGAAGACAGGTTGGAGTATGGGCGGTGGAACACGGGTAGCTGTCCAGGGCTCTCGTTGCTTGGGAAACCTCTGCGCTTGTTGGAATCCCAGCAGATTGATCTTCACAGCACATTATTTGAACACCAGATGGTGGCACTCACACAGCAGTTAGTCTTTTAGCAATTTCAAATATTCCCTCTGATTAAGAGGACAGCAGACCCCATCCCTCCCTTGGGAGGCTGTGTGTGTGTGTGTGTAACATCTTGAGAATTGCACAACCCAAGAACTCTGGTTTTGGTTGGTAATTTTGTTGTTGTATAAATGTTTAGAATGTAATTTTCACTGTACCTCCACTTTAATGCTGAATAAAATGATTGACTGAAGTCTGTGTGATTAAATGTAACTGGTTTGGGGGACAGTGCACATGTAGCTGGCTGCCTTTTCCAGGAGGGGGGAAATAGTGACAAACACATCCTCGTGATTCCTGTAGTGCTCCTCTTTGCCAAGAAATGTCCTGAGAATCACCGATTAACCAGGATGGCACGGGAAACCGCCAGAATAATGTACACCCCCATTCTAAACAAACAAAAACTACAAACTGAATACTGGAAAAACACAGCAGGTCTGGCAGTGTCTGTGGGAAGAAATCAATTAATCTTTCAGGTTCAGTGACCCTTCCTCAGTTCTTGCCCCCATCCCACCCCCTGGTGATGCCTTTGAGTTCTGGGATGTGGCCAGCATTGATTTTAAAACATACACATGTAGACAAAGCTTGTCAATGGTCTCCATTCTGTCATCAAGATACATTTATTCAGACCGAAATGGCCTACATCCAAACATTAAAATGATTAGCATCAGCTGGCGTTTTGTCAAATCAACTCAAAATTACTGTAACATACAGAATCTTCTAGCTTTTAACTGACAAAGGTGGCAGGATCAGCATGGGGGGGGTGGAGGAAATTCATACCCTACAGCCCAGTCTGTTTCCCATCCCTTATTCACCAGCCCAGAGGGATAGCAACCTGTCACAGAAACTGGTGGGAAAGGTTTGGCCAGGGCCCAATTCAGGGGGGGTCAGTAATCTGAGACGGTTTGCGTTGCTATGGTTAGTAACTAGAATGAGGCTGTTATAAAGTGCAAACGTGTTAATACTGAAGCAGAGCTACTGAAGCCTATTGCACAGAAGGATTTACAAGTTTGAGAAGGAAGATGCAGTTTGTGTGTGTGTGTGTGTGGATAGGGATAGAGGACACCGCAGCACAAGCTGCCAGACTGAGACAGGATATCTGAGCAGCCTGCTGTGTCTTGGTACAGATTGTGTGCATTATTTTCCACGTCTTATTTTGTTTCTTTAACAGGTGGCTTTTCTGTTCTTGATAAACATGATACGTCAACTCTTGTCCGATGAGATTAATAGCTAACCTGATTACGGAGGCTCAGGGGATCAGTCTGTCAACCCTCTGCAGAGAAACATCAGTTGACAAGTGATCAGCTGCTAACCACCGGATCATATTTATTTTAAACCCTGTCAATTATCAACCCTTCCCTCACAACAGACACACCTCCCCATGTCATGTCAGTCTGAGAGATACACTGGGCCTCTGGACACTGCTATCAACATTTCCCTCCCTCCCTCCCTCCCCTCCCCCCCCCCCCCCTGTTGATATGTGGATTTAAATTCCCAATCCCCTCACAAGGCAACATGTGTGTGTTCATGTGTGGGGTGGGGACAGCAAGCATGAGAGAGGGGTAACCAGGAGACAATGACCAGGGCAGGGGAAGGAGAGGGAGACAGACAACAGCGAGGGAGAGGGAACACAAAGACAACAGTGGGGAGGGGAGAAAGAATCGAGAATATAACTGGATATAATGTTGTCTCTCTCTCTCAGGGAAGGTTTATAGGGTCTGACAGAAAAACAATGAGGAAATCTTTGAAGCCAGTCTTCTGTCTCTCCCTGATACAGACAGCAGTCAGGGAAATGTAGGAGCAGCAGGGATTGCTGAGATTTGGAAATGAATCACCACTGTTTCCAGGAGGTGTGGCAGCAGTGTGATGGCGACCAGAGTTAACCGAGTGAACCTGGGTCCTGGCTGTTATGTAGGTATAGCCCCAGCAGCTGAGGTCACAGCCAGCAGGAATCTGTATGTATCTCTTTCATGAACACTTTTAATAGCCTGATTTGATTTGAACAGAATTCTATCCTGGCCTACTCAAGAGGTCACGGTTAAATGGAGCAGAGCAATCTCCACCGTCACAGGAAGAGCTCAGCAACTAAATCATTCAATGACAGCTCAAAAACATCGAGGATAGAGGCAGCTTCATCAGCACTCACCCCTTTCTCAACCAAATGGATGAGTTCCCTCTATTTACCCACACTACCCCCACCCCAACTCCAGAGAAAGTGCCATTCCCAACAGAGAGCGACTGGATTGCCCAGTCCACACACACCTCTGCACACCCAGAGGCTCAATGGACCCAGTTAGCTTTTCTCCAGAGGTCACAGGTCAGCGAGATGGAGTAAAGTGCATTGAATATACATAGAGAGAGAGAAAAGAGGCGAGGGAAGAGAGAGACAGGGTGAGGGAAGAGAGAGAGAGGGCGACGGGGGGAGAGAGAGAGGGCGCAAGTTGGGGGGGGAGGGGACAAGAGGGGGGGAGAGGAGAGAGAGAAGGGGTGAGGGAAGATGGGAGGAGGAAGAGTGCGAGAGAAGCCTTGGCCGTTCACTGACTGCCCTCACAACACTGAGGGCCAGCTGACCAGCACGGCTGCCTCCGTGCGTTTATTAAATCAGGTACAAGTGACAGTCCTGCCCCTTAGCCTGGTGTTCGAGGAGACACAGAC
The DNA here is from genome assembly GCF_020745735.1 of Hemiscyllium ocellatum. Lineage (NCBI taxonomy): Eukaryota > Metazoa > Chordata > Chondrichthyes > Orectolobiformes > Hemiscylliidae > Hemiscyllium > Hemiscyllium ocellatum. Next base: position 3,647,390 of record NC_083435.1, read on the forward strand.
AGGGTGGGGAATGTGCCTGGGAGGGAGCTGGGATCTGGTTGGCTTTGGTATTTATTGATCAGTATGAACCCCCAATAGATGGCAGGAAATCTTTGCCCACATTTCTACCAATCACACACTGAGCAGCCAGAAGAAGAAAAAGATGGCCACAAACAGGAAAAGCGAGTCCCAGTTGTTGCTGTTATTGTTCGGCCCAAAGTAGGTGCCCCAGTCGATACCAGTGTTGGTCGGATGGTGTCGGTCATGATCTGAAAGACAAAGGAACAGCATTTACAGGGGGAGGGAGGGGGGAAATATCAGAGACCATTCCAGGAGCACATCCCGGAGAGGGGGTGGAATATCAGGGACTATCCCAGGAGCACATCCCGGAGAGGGGGGTGGGAATATCAGGGACTATCCCAGGAGAACATCCCGGAGAGGGGGGAAATATCAGGGACCATTCCAGGAGCACATCCCGGAGAGGGAGGGGGGAAATATCAGGGACCATTCCAGGAGAACATCCCGGAGAGGGGGGGGGGGGGAATATCAGAGACCATTCCAGGAGCACATCCCGGAGAGGGAGGGGGGAAATATCAGGGACCATTCCAGGAACACATTCCGGAGAGGGGGGGGGGGAAATATCAGAGACCATTCCAGGAACACATCCCGGAAGGGGGGGGGGGGGGGAATATCAGGGACCATTCCAGGTACACATCCCGGAGAGGGGGGGGGGGAAATATCAGGGACCATTCCAGGAACACATCCCGGAGAGGGGGGGGGGAATATCAGGGACCATTCCAGGAGCACATCCCGGAGGGGGGAATATCAGGGACCATTCCAGGAGCGTGTTACTGACACACTGTCCCCGAGGCGGTTATACACAGCGTGTTACTGACACACTGTCCCCGAGGCGGTTATACACAGCGTGTTACTGACACACTGTCCCCGAGGCGGTTATACACAGCGTGTTACTGACACACTGTCCCCGAGGCGTTTATACACAGCGTGTTACTGACACACTGTCCCCGAGGCGTTTATACACAGCGTGTTACTGACACACTGTCCCCGAGGCGTTTATACACAGCGTGTTACTGACACACTGTCCCCGAGGCGGTTATACACAGCGTGTTACTGTCACACTGTCCCCGAGGCGTTTATACACAGCGTGTTACTGACACACTGTCCCCGAGGCGTTTATACACAGCGTGTTACTGACACACTGTCCCCGAGGCGTTTATACACAGCGTGTTACTGACACACTGTCCCCGAGGCGTTTATACACAGCGTGTTACTGTCACACTGTCCCCGAGGCGTTTATACACAACGTGTTACTGACACACTGTCCCCGAGGTGTTTATACACAGCGTGTTACTGTCACACTGTCCCCGAGGTGTTTATACACAGCGTGTTACTGTCACACTGTCCCCGAGGCGTTTATACACAGCGTGGTACTGTCACACTGTCCCCGAGGCGTTTATACACAGCGTGTTACTGACACAGTGTCCCCGAGGTGTTTATACACAGCGTGTTACTGTCACACTGTCCCCGAGGTGTTTATACACAGCGTGTTACTGTCACACTGTCCCCGAGGCGTTTATACACAGCGTGTAACTGTCACACTGTCCCCGAGGCGTTTATACACAGCGTGTTACTGTCACACTGTCCCCGAGGTGTTTATACACAGCGTGTTACTGTCACACTGTCCCCGAGGTGTTTATACACAGCGTGTTACTGTCAATGCTCTGCCCAGAGGCGTTTATACACAGCGTGTTACTGACACACTGTCCCCGAGGCGTTTATACACAGCGTGTTACTGTCAATGCTCTGCCCAGAGGCGTTTATACACAGCGTGTTACTGACACACTGTCCCCGAGGCGTTTATACACAGCGTGTTACTGACACACTGTCCCCGAGGTGTTTATACACAGCGTGTTACTGTCAATGCTCTGCCCAGAGGCGTTTATACACAGCGTGTTACTGTCAATGCTCTGCCCAGCGGTGGTTGCACTGCTGTTTCGATCTAACCCTTTGGTGCTTCGGAACATCCCTCACTTCTCACCTGGTCTCTGTCTGTTGTCACTGGAATTGAAGACTGTTGTAAAGAATCCAAACGGAAAAGCTCCAATTCCGAAGGACATGTGAAATCCAGTGTCGCCAAATCCCTGGAAACCCTGTGGGAGAGGAGGAGAGATCACCCTTAGTTCAATGTGTCAGGACCGGTTGGGCGAGAGCCTAACAGAGGGAGCGAGGGAGGAAAGAGGGGAGGGAGAGAGGTAAAGCAGGGAGGGGGAGGGAGAGGGGAAGGGAACGAGGGGGGACAGGGGAGAGAGGGAGGGAAAGACAGGGGTTAGAGAGTGAGGGAAAGTGGGGTGGGGATAGGGAAAGCGGGGACGGGTGGAGGGAGGGAGGCAAAGAGGGGAGGAGGTTGAGGCCAAGGGGGCATCATACAGAATACTCCCTGGATTTGGGGAGATGGGGTATTCATGGACAGCGATCCCAAGGGGGTGGTAGCTGGGGGGGTAATTGTGGACACAGTACGGACCCCTGCGGGGGGTAGAGATTAAATAGACATACTCTCCAAGCAGACCATTCTGCCCCTCCGCTTCTAGTCTGTACACAGCCCACCTCCTCAGTCCCAAGGGTCCTCTCCACGCCCCGTCTGCCCCTCTCCCTGTGCTCTTGTGAAGGGGGGCCCCTGTGTCAGTATCCTCCTGACAGTGTCTCCCCAGCACCTCAGGCCTGCCCTGTCCCTGCTCCCCATCCCACAGCGAGCAGCTGGTGAGTATAATCCACTCGATCCAAACCCAGCATGATACCCCTCCCCTAAAAATCTCCATCACGGCCAGCTGAGTGATCTCAGTCCTACCAACTCAACCACGCATCCAGACCTGTCCCTACCTCACTCCCTCCCCCATCCCAGAGAGGGTATCCGGAAAATTCCCAGCAGGTTGGATAACCGTGAGCTCACCCACTCCCTCCCCCATCCCAGAGAAGGTATCCAGAGAATTCCCGGCAGGTGGAATAACCTTGAGCTCGCCCACTCCCTCCCCCATCCCAGAGAGGGTATCCGGAGAATTCCCGGCAGGTGGAATAACCTTGAGCTCGCCCACTCCCTCCCCCAAATGTCCCTGAGGTAATGTTTGGGGGGGGGGGGGGGGGGGGGGGGGGGCGGGGGTGTAATAGATGTCCCTGAGGTAATGTTTGAGGGAGGGGTGTATAACAGATGCCCCTGAGGGAGAGAATGCCAGGGTTCAGGCCCAGTGACACTGAAGGGACAGTGAGTAGCTCTGAAGCTACCAGACGGGGATGTGGCCCAGAGGTAGTGCCAGGGTCTGGCACTGTCTGTCTGAATGGCCAGTGCAGGAGGCAGTAAAGGCTGAGAAAGATGACAAGTTACCCCTCGAGTCTCAGGTTCCGTTCTCTGGCCCTGTGGTCTGGGCGGAGTCTTCAACCTGTGAAAGGGAACAGAAGGTCCTTTTAGAAAGGGGCAACTTTCCGGACCTCAAACGCTGCAGTTCCCCAGGAGGAAACTCTCAGCCACTCAACAGAGACATACGCGCGCACACACACAGATAGACAGAGATGCGCGCACAGACAGACAGACACACACACACACACAGAGACAGACACACCCCATCACCAGCTGAGCATGCACTGGTGTATACTGAGCCACAAGTCACGTGTCCACTCACCAATCACTCACCTCCAAGTACCATTCCAGCTCCTACCCCCTTAAACCTGCACCTCCCACAGCTGACCTTCCCAGCCAGCACATCCCTGGACACTATGGGAAATTTCCCATGGCCAATCCACCCTGACCTGCACATCCCTGGACACTATGGGACAATTCCCCATGGCCAATCCACCCAAATCTACACATCCCTGGACACTATGGGACAATTTCCCACGGCCAATCCACCCTAACCTGCACATCCCTGGGCACTATGGGACAATTCCCCATGGCCAATCCACCCAAATCTACACATCCCGGGACACTATGGGACAATTTCCCATGGCCAATCCACCCTAACCTGCACATCCCTGGGCACTATGGGACAATTTCCCATGGCCAATCCACCCAAATCTACACATCCCGGGACACTATGGGACAATTCCCCATGGCCAATCCACCCTAACCTGCACATCCCTGGGCACTATGGGACAATTCCCCACGGCCAATCCACCCTAACCTGAACATCCCTGGGCACTATGGGACAATTTCCCATGGCCAATCCACCCTAACCTGCACATCCCTGGACACTATGCGACAATTTCCCACGGCCAATCCACCCAAACCTGCACATCCCTGGGCACTATGGGACAATTTCCCATGGCCAATCCACCCTAACCTGCACATCCCTGGACACTATGCGACAATTTCCCACGGCCAATCCACCCTAACCTGCACATCCCTGGGCACTATGGGACAATTTCCCATGGCCAATCCACCCAAACCTGCACATCCCTGGGCACTATGGGACAATTTCCCATCGCCAATCCACCCTAACCTGCACATCCCTGGGCACTATGGGACAATTTCCCATGGCCAATCCACCCTAACTTGCACATCCCTGGGCACTATGGGACAATTTCCCATGGCCAATCCACCCTAACCTGCACATCCCTGGACACTATGGGACAATTTCCCATGGCCAATCCACCCAAACCTGCACATCCCTGGACACTATGGGACAATTTCCCATGGCCAATCCACCCTAACCTACACATCCCGGGACAATATGGGACAATTTCCCATGGTCAATCCACCCTAACCTGCACATCCCTGGGCACTATGGGACAATTTCCCATCGTCAATCCACCCTAACCTGCACATCCCTGGGCACTATGGGACAATTTCCCATGGCCAATCCACCCTAACCTGCACATCCCTGGGCACTATGGGACAATTTCCCATGGCCAACCCACCCTAACCTGCACATCCCTGGGCACTATGGGACAATTTCCCATGGCCAATCCACCCAAACCTACACATCCCTGGGCACTATGGGACAATTTCCCACGGCCAATCCACCCTAACCTGCACATCCCTGGGCATTATGGGACAATTTCCCATGGCTAATCCACCTTAACCTGCACATCTTTGGGCTGTGGGAGGAAACTGGAGCCCCCGGAGGAAACCCCACGCAGACACAGGGAGAACATGTAAGCTCCACACTGACAGGGGGTGGAATCGAACCTGGATCCCTGGCGCCACGAGGCAGCAGTGCTAACCCCTGACCCACCATTCGTGGTCCCACACTCTCTTCCCCTTTTTGAAAATTCCTGTCAAATCTACTCGCCCTGGCCTTCCAGGGAGCACGGCCCTGACCACAGTGGCTTGCCAGCTCCTCTCTCAGGGCTCCTCATCCAATTGTCTTCGATCCACGCCCCCTGTGTTTAAGGGCCCTTCCTGACCCTGTCCATTAAAACCCTGTCTTGATTCCGAGAACTCTGTTGGATCAGCTTCTCCCTGCTCCAAGGAGAACAATGCCAACCTCTCCGCTTCCTGCCTGCCCTCCCCACCATCCACTGCCCTCCCCCCACCTCACTTCACCCTGAAACCAGGACACTCAGCCTCTCCCTCCAATCCCCTCCCCACGCTGCCGAGGCTCAGGGGAGTGGGCAAGGGGAGACGTACCTGGGATCTTGCTGACTGCTGCTCCCTCGCCCGTACAGAGGGATCACCTTCTCCTGACTGATGCCAGCTTTGCAGACAGGACATTCTTTCCGGTTCGGTCTCATCTCCAACCACTGAGGAGGAGGAAGGATTCAGCCAGTCAGAGGGCGCACAGACAGAGGGCGCGACGTTAACCTGCTGAGCTGATGAAGGCGGGACAGCAGCAGAGCAGACATTAGGAGGGTCCTGACCATCCCAGATGACAGCATGCGCTGTTTAACCTTGCCAGGTAAACCAGGTGGAGGGGGTCAGGGACCTGAGCAAGGTTGGCGGTTACATCAATTCCCGCCCAGAGAGCTGCAGTGCTGGAGAGAGGCGAGGGTCCCAGGGGAGGTTACACACACAACCGGGCTGAAGCTCAGTGACAAGAAACGTGGCACGACCCTGTTCGGATCCACACAAGATAACCCAACCCCCTCCCCCTCGGTGGGAAAGAGAGAGCAACTGCCCCAACATAAACCACGCTAGTACCAGCGTTGGGGGGGGGTGGCAGAGCTCCCAGGGCGAGTCTGGGGTTCCAGGCAGGCAGTGGAGGGCCTGGGCAGAATGGGCTGCGAGGAACCGTAATGATCCAGGAGGATGTGGTTCCTGGGTTAGTGGTGCTGGAAGAGCACAGCAGTTCAGGCAGCAACCGAAGAGCAGTAAGATTGACGTTTCGGGCAAAAGCCCTTCATCAGGGCCACTACTCCAGAATCTGGTTTCCAGCGTCTGCAGTCATTGTCAGTGACAGTGGGCAAACACAGAGGGGCCAGTGGTCCACCATAAAGATGGCTGTGGGGTAGCACACAGCAGAGAGAGACACGGGAGTGCAGGACAATAACGCGATGACAGGGGAACACATTACTGCTAAAGGCAGGGCGGGGGGGGGGGATACAGGGGAACACATTACTGCTAAAGGCAGGGCCGGGGGGGGGGGATACAGGGGAACACATTACTGATAAAGGCAGGGCCGGGGGGGGGGGGGGGGGGGAGATACAGGGGAACACATTACTGATAAAGGCAGGGCCGGGGGGGGGGAATACAGGGGAACACATTACTGCTAAAGGCAGGGCCGGGGGGTGGGGGGAATACAGGGGAACACATTACTGCTAAAGGCAGGGCCGGGGGATACAGGGGAAGACATTAATCTTACCTGATGGAGACATGGCCAACTGTAGATAATATCGCGCAGCCGAGCAGCGAGAGAGAGAGAGAAAGAGAGAGAAATACACATGAGAAACCATGAGATGAGTGACCTGACAGAGACCCTAAACATAGTGACAGGAGTTTATTACATCCTCCTCAGTCTGATCAAACACACCCAACTGGAACAATAAGCTCCCCCCACACCCCAAACACCAGGGGTACGGGAGGGGAGGGCTGTAGGGGAGGGGAGATTGGGGGAGAGGGAGTGGGGGGAAGGAGAGGGGGGAGAGGAAGGGGGGGAAGAGGAAGGGGGGGAGAAGGAGAGGGGGGGAAGGAGGAGGGGGAGGGAGAGGGGGAGGTGAGGGGGTGGGGGGGAAGGAGGGGG
>NC_083435.1:3655053-3760053 GCF_020745735.1 Hemiscyllium ocellatum
CACTCTCTCTCTGTACCACCCTCTCTCTCTGTACCACCCCCTCCCCTCTCTCTGTACCACCCTCTCTCTCTCTCTGTACCACCCTCACCCTCTCTGTACCACCCTCCCCCTCTCTGTACCACCCCCCTCTCTCTCTGTACCACCCTCTCTCTCTGTACCACCCTCTCTCTCTCTCTGTACCACCCTCACCCTCTCTGTACCACCCTCCCCCTCTCTGTACCACCCTCCCCCTCTCTGTACCACCCCCTCTCTCTCTCTGTACCACCCTCACCCTCTCTGTACCACCCCCTCTCTCTCTCTGTACCACCCTCTCTCCCTGTACCACCCTCTCTCTCTCAGTACCACCCCCTCCCCCTCTCTATACCACCCTCTCTCTCTCTCTGTACCACCCTCACCCTCTCTGTACCACCCTCCCCCTCTCTGTACCACCCCCTCTCTCTCTCTGTACCACCCCCTCTCTCTCTCTGTACCACCCTCACCCTCTCTGTACCACCCCCTCTCTCTCTCTGTACCACCCTCCCCCTCTCTGTACCACCCTCTCTCTCTCTGTACCACCCTCCCCCTCTCTGTACCACCCTCCCCCTCTCTGTACCACCCTCTCTCTCTCTCTGTACCACCCTCACCCTCTCTGTACCACCCTCCCCCTCTCTGTACCACCCCCCTCTCTCTCTCTGTACCACCCCCTCTCTCTCTCTGTACCACCCTCACCCTCTCTGTACCACCCCCTCTCTCTCTCTGTACCACCCTCCCCCTCTCTCTGTACCACCCCCTCCCCCTCTCTGTACCAACCTCCCCCTCTCTGTACCACCCTCCCCCTCTCTGTACCACCCTCTCCCTCTCTGTACCACCCTCTCTCTCTCTGTACCACCCTCCCCCTCTCTGTACCACCCCCTCTCTCTCTCTGTACCACCCTCACCCTCTCTGTACCACCCTCTCTCTCTCTGTACCACCCTCCCCCTCTCTGTACCACCCTCCCCCTCTCTGTACCACCCCCTCTCTCTCTCTGTACCACCCTCACCCTCTCTGTACCACCCTCTCTCCCTGTACCACCCTCCCCCTCTCTGTACCGCCCTCTCTCTCTCTCTGTACCAGCCCCTCTCTGTACCACCCTCTCTCTCCCTGTACCACCCTCTCTCTCTCTGTACCACCCTCTCTCTCTCTGTACCACCCTCTCTCTCCCTGTACCACCCTCTCTCTCTCCCTGTACCACCCTCTCTCTCCCTGTACCACCCTCTCTCTCTCTCTGTACCACCCCCTCTCTGTACCACGCTCCCCCTCTCTGTACCACCCTCTCTCTCTCTCTGTACCACCCCCTCTCTGTACCACCCCCTCTCTCTCTCTGTACCAGCCCCTCTCTGTACCACCCTCTCTCTCCCTGTACCACCCTCTCTCTCCCTGTACCACCCTCTCTCTCTCTGTACCACCCCCTCTCTGTACCACGCTCCCCCTCTCTGTACCACCCTCTCTCTCTCTCTGTACCACCCCCTCTCTGTACCACGCTCCCCGTCTCTGTACCACCCTCTCTCTCCCTGTACCACCCTCTCTCTCCCTGTACCACCCTCTCTCTCTGTACCACCCTCTCTCTCTCAGTACCACCCCCTCCCCCTCTCTGTTCCATCCCTCTCTCTCTCTGTGCCACCCTCCCCCTCTCTGTACCATCCCTCTCTCTCTCTGTACCACCCTCCCCCTCTCTGTACCACCCTCTCTCTCTCTCTCTCTCTGTACCACCCTCTCTCTCTCTCTGTACCACCCTCACCCTCTCTGTACCATCCCTCTCTCTCTCTGTACCACCCTCTCTCTCCCTGTACCACCCTCTCTCTCTCTGTACCACCCTCTCTCTCTCTCTCTCTGTACCACCCTCTCTCTCTCTCTGTACCACCCTCTCTCTCTCTCTGTACCACCCTCCCCCTCTCTGTACCACCCCCTCTCTCTCTCTCTGTACCACCCTCCCCCTCTCTGTACCACCCTCTCTCTCTGTACCACCCTCCCCCTCTCTGTACCACCCTCTCTCTCTGTACCACCCTCCCCCTCTCTGTACCACCCTCTCTCTCTCTGTACCACCTTCCCCCTCTCTGTACCGCCCTCTCTCTCTCTGTACCACCCTCCCCCTCTCTGTATGGCCCTCTCTCTCTCTCTGTACGGCCCTCTCTCTCTCTGTACCACCCTCCCCCTCTTACCATCCTGTATTCCCAATTCCTCCACCTCTGCCGTATCTGCTCCCAGGAGGACCAGTTCTACCACAGAACACACCAGATGGCCTCCTTCTTTAGAGACCGCAATTTCCCTTCCCACGTGGTTAAAGATGCCCTCCAACGCATCTCCTCCACATCCCGCACCTCCGCCCTCAGACCCCATCCCTCCAACCATAACAAGGACAGAACGCCCCTGGTGCTCCCCTTCCACCCTACCAACCTTCGCATAAACCAAATCATCTGCCGACATTTCCGCCACCTCCAAACGGACCCCACCACCAGGGATATATTTCCCTCCCCACCCCTTTCCACCTTCTGCAAAGACCGTTCCCTCTGTGACTACCTGGTCAGGTCCACACCCACCTACAACCCACCCTCCCATCCTGGCACCTTCCCCTGCCACCACAGGAACTGTAAAACCTGCGCCCACACCTCCTCCCTCACCTCTATCCAAGGCCCTAAAGGAGCCTTCCACATCCATCAGAGTTTTATCTGCACATCCACTAATATCATTTATTGTATCCGTTGCTCCCGATGCGGTCCCCTCTACATTGGGGAGACTGGGCGCCTCTTAGCAGAGCGCTTTAGGGAACATCTCCGGGACAACCACACCAATCAACCACACCGCCCCGTGGCCCAACATTTCAACTCCCCCTCCCACTCTGCCGAGGACATGGAGGTCCTGGGCCTCCTTCACCGCCGCTCCCTCACCACCAGACGCCTGGAGGAAGAACGCCTCATCTTCCACCTCGGAACTCTTCAACCCCAGGGCATCAATGTGGGCTCCAACAGTTTCCTCATTTCCCCTCCCCCACCTCACCCCAGCTCCAACCTTCCAGCTCAGCACTGTCCCCATGACCTGTCCTACCTGCCTATCTCCTTTCCCACCTATCCACTCCACCCTCCTCTCTGACCTATCACCTCCATCCCCACCCCCATCCACCTCTTTGGTACTCTTTGCTACCTTCTCCCCACCCCACCCTCCCCCCATTCATCTCTCCACCCTGGAGGCTTCCTGATGAAGGGCTTTTGCCCGAAACGTTGATGTTCCTGCTCCTCGGATGCTGCCTGACCTGCTGAGTTTTTCCAGCAGCACTCTGATTAAGCCTGGATATTGTCCAGGTCTTGCTGCATTTGGACCCGGACTGCTCCAGGATCTGAGAGTGATGGATGGCAATGAACACTGGGCAATCATTGGTGACCTTAAGATGGAGGGAAGGTCATTGATGGCTGGGCCTCAGACACTACCCTGAGGGAGCCCTGCAGAGATGTCCTGGAGCTGAGATGTTCGACCCTTCACGACCACAACCATCTTCCTTTGTGCCGGGTATGACTCTGACCAGCGGAGAGTTTACCCCCCAATACTTGGCCAAATACAGCCTCGATGTCAAGGGCTGTCTCTCTCCCCTCCCCTTCTGGAATTCATCCAAAAACTCAAAATAATTGGGAAGACTCAAGTCACAGGGAGATCGGTTTATTGGAGGGTTTCAAAGGACTAACACACAGTGGCATACAATACTCGAATTCCAGGTGCCAGGTCAAAGGCTAAAGGTTGAGGGATACCATTAGCTCAGAGAGAAGACAGGCTGACCAGTGGAAAACAGAGAGGATACAGCGGAATGGGTCTTTTCCTGAGAAGGATGTGCTGAGCTGGGGTCCTCGTCTTATTCCCAATTTCCGTCAGTGCTGAAATGAAGACACCAAGACGCGTTGGCGAAATTCTCAGATGGCACAAAGATCGATGGGGAAGTTACTGTGAATGGGATTTTTTCCGGAGGTTCTCTGAGTCGTTCTCGCACATCTCCCCAGCGGCCCCTGCAACCTTGGGAGGATGGAGGTGGGGGCTGCTGTCCTGAGCAGGGTTTTGAATGGACTGCAGCTCACCCCTCACCCTCTCAAGGGACAACTAAGGACAGGCACCTGAGTGCTAGGCCAGGCTAGTGCTGCCCGCGCCCCCTGAATCAGTTGACAAAGGGCAGGTGGAGCACGTGCGGGAGTAATCTGGCACACAGCAGTTGGACGTGGGGCGAAACAGAGATTGTGTGGTCTAGCAGGGAGAATAAGAAAAACGAGAGCATTAAATTGCCAAAGTGAGGAGCGGTGAGGTGCAGGGGGACTTAGGGATTCCAGTGCACGGAAACATGATCTGCCTTTTATTGTGAGAGGAATTGGACATAACATCGCGTGTGGCCTGTTTCAGTCTCACATGTCACTAGTGAGAGCGCATCTCGAATACAGCATGCAGTTTTGGTCTTCCTGTGTACGGGAGGCTGTGGATGTAATGGAACTGGTCGACAGGAGGTTTCTCAGACAGACTGGGGTGGCACAGTGACTCAGGGGTTAGCACTGCTGCCTCATGGCGCCAGGGTCCAATCCCACCCTCGGGAGTTTGTATATTCTCCCCGTGTCTGCGTGGGTTTCCTCCGGGTGCTCCGGTTTCCTCCCACAGTCCAGGGATGTGTAGGTCAGGGTGGATTGGCCATGGGAAATTGTCCCATAGTGCCCAGGGATGTGCAGGATAGGGTGGATTGGCCATGGGAAATTGTCCCATAGTGCCCAGGGATGTGCAGGTTAGGGTGGATTGGCCATGGGAATTGTCCCATAGTGCCCAGGGATGTGTAGGTCAGGGTGGATTGGCCATGGGAAATTGTCCCATAGTGCCCAGGGATGTGCAGGATAGGGTGGATTGGCCATGGGAAATTGTCCCATAGTGCCCAGGGATGTGCAGGTTAGGGTGGATTGGCCATGGGAATTGTCCCATAGTGCCCAGGGATGTGTAGGTCAGGGTGGATTGGCCATGGGAAATTGTCCCATAGTGCCCAGGGATGTGCAGGATAGGGTGGATTGGCCATGGGAAATTGTCCCATAGTGCCCAGGGATGTGTAGGTTAGGGTGGATTGGCCATGGGAAATTGTCCCATAGTGCCCAGGGATGTGCAGGTTAGGGTGGATTGGCCATGGGAAATTGTCCCATAGTGCCCAGGGATGTGCAGGATAGGGTGGATTGGCCATGGGAAATTGTCCCATAGTGCCCAGGGATGTGTAGGTTAGGGTGGATTGGCCATGGGGAATTGTCCCATAGTGCCCAGGGATGTGCAGGTTAGGGTGGATTGGCCATGGGAAATTGTCCCATAGTGCCCAGGGATGTGCAGGTTAGGGTGGATTGGCCACGGGAAATTGTCCCATAGTGCCCAGGGATGTGCAGGTTAGGGTGGATTGGCCATGGGAAATTGTCCCATAGTGCCCAGGGATGTGCGGGTTAGGGTGGATTGGCCATGGGAAATTGTCCCATAGTGCCCAGGGATGTGCAGGTTAGGGTGGATTGGCCATGGGGAATTGTCCCATAGTGCCCAGGGATGTACAGGTTCTCTGATGGAGTAGAGGGGGGACGAAATCGAGAAAATGATGAAGGGCTTAGACAGGAGGGGACCTCCCTCCCCACTCCCCACCCCAATGGAGGGATCGATGACCAGGGTGGGGGTGTGGTGGAGGTAAAGGATAGACTGATGGTGAGGAGCAGCAGGTCTCTCCACAAATCCCAGATTTCCCGGTGTTTTCCCATCATTGCAACGGACAGAGAGATTTGGGCAGTGGGGAGTGTGAACGAGTCAGGGAGCGAGAGAGCGGGAGAGACAGAGGGAGGGAGAGAGACGGAGGGAGAGGTAGAGAGAGACAGAGAGAGGGAGTGTGAGAGAGAGGGAGAGGTAGAGAGAGACAGAGAGAGAGACAGAAAGGGAGAAGTAGAGAGAGAGAGAGAGAGGACGAGAGGTAGAGAGAGAGAGAGAGAGGGAGAGGCAGAGAGAGAGAGAGACAGAGAGAGGGAGAAAGAGAGGGAGAGACACAGTGAGAGAGAGAAGGAGAGGCAGAGAGAGAGAGAGGGAGAGAGAGAGGAAGAGAGAAAGAGAGTGAGACTAGGGGAGGATCTGAGCTACAGGGAGAGGCTGAACAGGCTGGGGCTGTTTTCCCTGGAGCGTCGGAGGCTGAGGGGTGACCTTATAGAGGTTTACAAAATTATGAGGGACATGGATAGGGTAAATAGACAAAGTCTTTTCCCTGGGGTGGGGGAGTCCAGAACTAGAGGGTCATAGGTTTAGGGTGAGAGGGGAAAGATATAAAAGAGACCTAAGGGGCAACTTTTTCACACAGAGGGTGGTACGTGTATGGAATGAGCTGCCAGAGGAAGTGGTGGAGGCTGGTACAATTACAACATTTAAAAGGCATTTGGATGGGTATATGAATAGGAAGGGTTTGGAGGGATATGGGCCGGGTGCTGGCAGGTGGGACTAGATTGGGTTGGGATATCTGGTCAGCATGGATGGGTTGGGCCGAAGGGTCTGTTTCCGTGCTGTACATCTCTATGACTCTATGAGATAGCGACAGGGAGAGATAGATAGAGAGAGAGACTGAGAGAGACAGACACAGACAGACAGACAGACAGAGAGAGAGAAAGGGGAGGTGAAGGTGAATGAGTAACTGCTGATGTTTGAGGCGGCTCCTCTTGTGTAGGCCGATGGCTGTATCTGTCTTCAGGACCATCGGCTATACCTCGATGCACACAGGGGATAGCCGGAGCTCAGGTACCAGATCTCATTGTGACGGTTCAGGATGGTCAGGGGTCTACACAGGAGACAGCATCCTCAGTGAATCAGACCGTCCATAGAGTCACTGCTAACCAACCTTCACCAACCCCCACACACACACCCACACACACACCCACACACACACACCCACACCCACACACCCCACACACACACCCTTACATACCCCCACACACACCCCACACACACACCCACACACACCCACACACACACCCCACACACACACCCACACACACCCCCACACACACACCCACACACACACACACCCACACACACCCAACATACCCCCCACATAAACCCCCACACACACACCCACACACACACCCCCACACACACACCCACACACACACCCACACACACACCCCACACACACACCCCACATAAACCCCCCCACACACCCACACACACACCCACACACACACCCTTACATACCCCCACACACACCCCACATAAACCCCCACACACACCCACACACACACCCCACACACCCCCCACATACCCCGCACACACACCCCCACACACCCCCAACATACCCCCCACACCCCCAACATACCCCCCCACACACACACCCACACCCCCAACATACCCCCCACATACCCCCCACACCCCCAACATACCCCCCACACACACACCCCACACACACCCCACATAAACCCCCACACACACACCCCCACACCCCCAACATACCCCCCCACACACACCCCACATAACCCCCCACACACCCCCACCATACCCCCACACATACCCCCCACACATACCCCCACACACACACCCCCACACACACCCCCACATACCCCCCCACACACCCCCAAAATATTCCCCACACCCCCAACATACCCCCCACATACCCCCCACACCCCCAACATACCCCCCACACACAACCCCACACACCCCCCACACACACCCCACATATACCCCCATACACACACCCCCACACCCCCCCAACATACCCCCCCCACACACACCCCACATAATCCCCCACACACCCCCACCATACCCCCACACACACCCCCCACATACCCCCCACACATACCCCCCACACATACCCCCACACACCCCCCACACACCCCCCACATACCACCCACACACACCCCCAACATACCCCCCCCACACACACCCACATACCCCCAACATACCCCCCCACACCCCCAACATACCCCCACACACAAAACCCCCACACACCCCCAACATACCCCCCACATACCCCACACACACACCCTTACATACACCCCACACACCCCACATACCCCCCCCACACACACCCCCACACACCCAACATACCCCCACACACACACACAAACACACCCCTAACATACCCCCCACACCCCCAACATACCCCCCACACACACACCCCACACACACCTCCCATATACCCCCCACACCCCCAACATACCCCCCCACACACACACCCCCACATACACCCCCACACCACCCCCCACACACACACCCCCACACACACCCCCACACACACACCCCACGTACCCCCCACACACACACCCCACATAACCCCCCACATACCCCACACACACACCCCCACCATACCCCCCACACCCCCAACATACCCTCCACACACACCCCCCACATACCCCCACACACACACCCCACATACCCCCCCCACACACCCCCCCCACACCCCCAACACACCCCCCACACACCCCCCCCCACACACCCCACATAACCCCACACACACCCCCAACATACCCCCCCACACACACCCCCCACATACCCCCCACACACACCCTTACACACCCCCCACAAACCCCCCACATACCCCCCCACACACACCCCCCACATTCCCCCCACACACACCCCCCACATACTCCCCACACACACCCCCCACATAATCCCCCACACACACACCCCACATACCCCCCCACACACACCCCCCACACCCCCACACACCCCCACACACACCCCCGACACATAACCCCCCCCACACACCCCCCACATAACCCCCACACACACACCCACATACCCCCACACACACCCCTTTCCATACTCCCCACACCCCCAACATACCCCCCCACACACACACACCCACACACCCCCCACATACCCCCCACGAACCCACCACATACCCCCCCACACACACCCCACATACCCCCCCACACACACACCCCCACACACACCCCACATATCCCCCACACACACACCCCACATACCCCCCCACACACACACCCCCCACACCCCCAACACAACCCCCACACACAC
Source organism: Hemiscyllium ocellatum (assembly GCF_020745735.1). NCBI lineage: Eukaryota > Metazoa > Chordata > Chondrichthyes > Orectolobiformes > Hemiscylliidae > Hemiscyllium > Hemiscyllium ocellatum. Next base: position 3,664,054 of record NC_083435.1, read on the forward strand.
ACCCCACACACACCCCCGACACATAACACCCCCACACACACCCCCACATACCCCCCACACACACCCACATACCCCCACACACACCCCTTTCCATACCCCCCCACAACCCCAACATACCCCCCCACACACACACCCCCACACACCCCCCACATAACCCCCCCACACGCCCCCACACACCCCCCACATACCCCCCACACACACCCCCAACATACACCCCCACATACCCCTCCACACACGCCCCACACCCCCCACATACCCCCCCACACACACCCCCCACATACCCCCACACACACCCCCAACATACACCCCCACATACCCCTCCACACACCCCCCACATACCCCCCACACACACCCCCCACACCCCCCACATACCCCCCCACACACCCCCAACATACACCCCACACCCTCCCCACATACCCCCCCACATAACCCCCCACACACCCTCCACATACCCCCCACACACCCCCACACAACCCCCCACATACCCCCACAACATACCCCCACACACACCCCACATACCCCCACACACACCCCACATACCCCACACACACACCCCCCACACACACCCCCCACATACCCCCACAACATACCCCCACACACACCCCACATACCCCCACACACACCCCACATAACCCCCACACACCCTCCACATACCCCCACACACACCCCCACATACCCCCCCACACAGGCCCCCACATAACACCCCCACACACCCTCCACATACCCCCCACACACCCCACATACCCCCCCACATACTCCCCCACACACACCCCCCACATACCCCCACAACATACCCCCACACACACCCCACATACCCCCACACACCCCACATACCCCCACACACACCCCCCACACACACCCCCCACATACCCCCACAACATACCCCCACACACACCCCACATACCCCCACACACACCCCACATAACCCCCACACACCCTCCACATACCCCCACACACACCCCCACATACCCCCCCACAAAGACCCCCACATAACACCCCCACACACCCTCCACATACCCCCCACACACCCCACATACCCCCCACATACTCCCCCACACACAGCCCCCACATAACCCCCCAACACACCCCCGACATACCCCCACACACACCCCCTTACATACCCCCACCACACCACCTTACATACCCCCCCACACACCCCCTTACATACCCCCCACACACCCCCTTACATACCCCCACACACACCCTTACATACCCCCCACACATACCCCCTTACATACCCCCCACACACACCCCCACACACCCACCCACACACATGCCCCCACACACACCCACACACACATTCCCCCACAAACACCCACACACCACCCACATCCACGCACACACACCCCCCACACACACCCCCACACACACCCACACACCACCCACACATACACCCACACACGCACACACACACCCTACACATCCACCCACCCACACACACACCCACACACACACCCACACACACACTCCCACACACACCCCCACACACACCCCCACAAACATCCCCACACACCACCACACTAATCCCCACACACCATCCACATCCACCCACACACACCCACACACACACACACACACCCACCCACCACACACACCCACCCACACACAACCCCCACACACCACCCACATCCACGCACACACCCCCCACACACCCCCTACACATCCACCCACCCACACACTCCCACACACACCCCCACACACCACCCACATCCACCCACACACACCCACCCACACCCACCCACACACACCCCCACACACCACCCACATCCACCCACACACACACACACACACCCACACACACACACACACACCCACACACACACACCCACACACACCCCCACACACCACACACATCCACCCACACACACACACCCACACACACACCCACACACACACACCCACACACACCACACACATCCACCCACACACACACATCCACACACACACCCATACACACACACACACACACCCACACCCCACACCAATAATCACCCTCCCACCACCATCAGATTCAGCAGGAGGGTGGGGCATAGAGGGTGGGGTCGCACCCTGCTCACCGACACCCACCCCCAGAACGGTCAATGGCGCAATGGTATGGGTCCTCCCATAACCCCACTCTCCGTGTTCCCCCCTCCCCCACTCTCCGTGTTCCCCCCTCCCCCACTCTCCGTGTTCCCCATTCCCCCCTCCCCCACACTCCGTGTTCCCCCCTCCCCCACTCTCCGTGTTCCCCATTCCCCCCTCCCCCACACTCCGTGTTCCCCCCTCCCCCACTCTCCGTGTTCCCCCCTCCCCCACTCTCCGTGTTCCCCCCTCCCCCACACTCTGTGTTGCCCAATCCCCCCTCCCCCACACTCTGTGTTCCCCATTCACCCCCTCCCCCACACTCTGTGTTCCCCATTCCCTCCTCCCCCACACTCTGTGTTGCCCAATCCCCCCTCCCCCACACTCTGTGTTCCCCATTCACCCCCTCCCCCACACTCTGTGTTGCCCATTCCCCCCTCCCCCACACTCTGCATTCCCCATTCCCCCCTCCCCCACACTCTGTGTTCCCCATGCCTGTGTCTGTGTTCCATGTACCCTTATCTGTATTCCCGTGTCCGTGCTCCCATGTCCGTGTTCTTGTGTCCATGTTCCTGTGTCCATATTCCCGTGTCCATGTTCCCTTGCCCCATGTTCCCATGCCCGTGTTCCCATGTCCGTGTTCCCGTGCCCAGTGATCCCATGTTCCCATGTCCTTGTTCCCATGTCCATGTTCCTGTGTTCTGTGTTTCCATACTCTGTGTCCATGTTCATGTGCCCTTTTCCGTGTTCCTGTGCCCTTTTCTGTGTTCCCGTGTCCGTGTTTCCGTGTCCGTGTTCCCGTGCCCAGTGATCCCATGTTCCCATATCCTTGTTCCCATGACCGTGTTCCTGTGTCCCATGTATCCATGCCCTGTGTCCGTGTTCCTGTGCCCTTTGCCATGTTCCCGTGTTCGTGTTCTGTGTCCGTGTTCCCGTGTCCATGTTCTCATGCCTCGTGTTCCCGTGTCCATGTTCCCGTGTCCATGTTTCCGTGCCCCTTGTTCCCATGTCCGTGTTCCCATGCCCAGTGATCCCATGTTCCCATGTCCTTGTTCCCGTGTCCGCGTTCCTGTGTCCCGTGTTTCCATGCCCTGTGTCCATGTTCCTGTGCCCTTTTCCATGTTCCTGTGCCCTTTTCCATGTTCCTGTGCCCTTTTCCATGTTCCCATGTCAGTGTTCCTGTGTTTCTGTGTCCGTGTTCACGTGCCCAGTGATCCCATGTTCCCATGTCCTTGTTCCTGTGTCCGTGTTCCCGTGTTCCTGTGTCCGTGTTCCCGTGCCCAGTGGTCCCGTGTCCATGTTCCCGTGCCCAGTGATCCCATGTTCCCATGTCCTTGTTCCCGTGTCCGTGTTCCAGTGTTCCCATGTCCGTGTTCCCGTGCCCAGTGGTCCCATGTTCCCATGTCCTTGTTCCCGTGTCCGTGTTCCCGTGCCCCGTGTTCCCATGTCCATGTTCCCGTGCCCAGTGATCCCATGTTCCCATGTCCTTGTTCTTGTGTCCGTGTTCCCGTGTTCCCATGTCTGTGTTCCCGTGCCCCGTGATCCCATGTTCCCATGTCCTTGTTCCCGTGCCCAGTGATCCCACGTTCCAGTGTCCGTATTCCCATGTCCGTGTTCCCGTGTCCGTGTTCCCGTGCCTGTGTTCCCATGCCCCGTGATCCCATGTTCCCGTGTCCATGTTCCCGTGTTCCCATGTCCGTGTTCCCGTGCCCAGTGATCCCATGTTCCCGTGTCCATGTTCCCGTGTCTGTGATCCCGTGTCCGTGTTCCCATGACCTTACCCGGAGTATTCCGCGATGTAGAAGCGATCTGCGATGAAGGCCTCGCTCTGCCTGAGTAGATCCTCCAGGAGTTCCTGAGCGTGCGGCAGGAGGGAGGTTAACCAGGATCTGGTGGTTTTCACAAACATGGTCAGCGCAGGGAACTGAGTCAGGAAAACCTGGAACGGGAATCCACAGTCAGGACAGGCCAGGAACGGGAGATAGGAACAGGGCTGGGAATGGGGCCGGGAATAGGGCCTGGTAAGGGGTTGGGAATGGGGTCGGGAATGGGGCAGAGAATGGGGTCGGGAATGGGACAGGGAATGGGGCCGGGGAAGGGGCCAGGAATGGGACAGGGAATGGGGCCGGAGAACGGACTGGGAATTGGACGGGGAATGAGGCCAGGAAAGGGACTGGGAATGGGAGTGGGAATCTGTCCGGAAAGGGGACCGGGAAATGGGTCCGGGAATGGGGCTGGGAATGGGACCGGGAATGGGGCCGGGAATGGGGCAGGGAATGGGGCCGGGAATGGGACCGGGAATGGGGCCAGGAATAGGACTGGGAATGGGGCCGGGAATGGGATCGGGAATGGGACCGGTAATGGGGCCAGGAATAGGACTGGGAATGGGACTGGGAATGGGGCCGGGAATGGGGCCGGGAATGGGTCTGGGAATGGGGCCGGGAATGGGTCTGGGAATGGGATCGGGAATGGGACTGGGAATGGGACTGGGAATGGGGCTGAGAATGGGGCTGGGAATGGGTCCGGGAATGGGGCTGGGAATGGGGCCGGGAATGGGTCTGGGAATGGGTCTGGGAATGGGTCTGGGAATGGGATCGGGAATGGGAATGGGACTGGGAATGGGGCTGGGAATGGGGCCGGGAATGGGGCCGGGAATGGGACTGGGAATGGGAGTGGGAATCTGTCCGGAAAGGGGACCGGGAAATGGGTCCGGGAATGGGGCTGGGAATGGGACCGGGAATGGGGCCGGGAATGGGGCAGGGAATGGGGCCGGGAATGGGACCGGGAATGCGGCCAGGAATAGGACTGGGAATGGGACCGGGAATGGGACCGGGAATGGGGCCAGGAATAGGACTGGGAATGGGATCGGGAATGGGACCGGTAATGGGGCCAGGAATAGGACTGGGAATGGGACTGGGAATGGGGCCGGGAATGGGGCCGGGAATGGGTCTGGGAATGGGGCCGGGAATGGGTCTGGGAATGGGATCGGGAATGGGACTGGGAATGGGACTGGGAATGGGGCTGAGAATGGGGCCGGGAATGGGTCCGGGAATGGGGCTGGGAATGGGGCCGGGAATGGGTCTGGGAATGGGGCTGGGAATGGGTCTGGGAATGGGATCGGGAATGGGAATGGGACTGGGAATGGGGCTGGGAATGGGGCCGGGAATGGGTCCGGGAATGGGACTGGGAATGGGGCTGGGAATGGGACTGGGAATGGGGCCGGGAATGGGTCTGGGAATGGGATCGGGAATGGGACTGGGAATGGGATTGGGAATGGGGCTGGGAATGGGGTTAGGTAACCGGGATCGGTGATCGTGAAGATTCTGTGCTTCCTGGGAATGTGGCACATTGTGCTGACCCACTCACACTCCCCCCACTCATCATCTCCCTCCCTTCCTCACACTCTCCTCCCTCACACTCTCCCTCCCTCACACTCTCCTCCCTCACACTCTCCCTCCCTCACACACTCCCTCCCTCACACTCTCCCTCCCTCACACTCTCCTCCCTCACACTCTCCTCCCTCACACACTCCCTCCCTCACACTCTCCCTCCCTCACACTCTCCCTCCCTCACACTCTCCCTCCCTCACACTCTCCTCCCTCACACTCTCCCTCCCTCACACTCTCTCTCCCTCACACCCTCCTCCCTCACACTCTCCCTCCCTCACACTCTCCCTCCCTCACACTCTCCCTCCCTCACACTCTCTCTCCCTCACACCCTCCTCCCTCACACTCTCCCTCCCTCACACTCTCCTCCCTCACACTCTTCCTCTCTCACACTCTCCCTCCCTCACACTCTCCCCTCCCTCACACTCTCCCTCCCTCACACTCTCCTCCTTCACACTCTCCTCCCTCACACTCTCCCTCCCTCACACTCTCCTCCCTCACACTCTCCCTCCCTCACACTCTCCCTCCCTCACACTCTCCTCCCTCACACTCTCCCTCCCTCACACCCTCCCTCCCACTCTCCCTCCCTCACACTCTCCCTCCCTCACACTCCCCTCCCTCACACTCTCCCTCCCTCACACTCTCCTCCCTCACACTCTCCCTCCCTCACACTCCCCTCCCTCACACTCTCCCTCCCTCACACTCTCCCTCCCTCACACTCTCCTCCCTCACACTCTCCCTCCCTCACACTCCCCTCCCTCACACTCTCCCTCCCTCACACTCTCCCTCCCTCACACTCCCCTCCCCCGCACTCTCCCTCCCCCACACTCTCCCTCCCCCACACTGTCCCTCCCTCACACTCTCCCTCCCTCACACTCTCCCTCCCTCACACTCTCCCTCCTCACACTCTCCTCCCTCACACTCTCCCTCCCTCACACTCTCCCTCCCTCACACTCTCCCTCCCTCACCCTCTCCTCCCTCACACTCTCCCTCCCACACACTCTCCCTCCCTCACACTCTCCCTCCCTCACATGTCTCCCTCCCTCACACTCTCTCTCCCTCACACTCTCCCTCTCTCACACTCTCCCTCCCTCACCCTCTCCCTCCCTCACCCTCTCCCTCCTTCACACTCTCCCTCCCTCACCCTCTCCCTCCCTCACTCTCTCCCTCCCTCACACTCTCCTCCCTCACACTCTCCCTCCCTCACACTCTCCCTCCCTCTCTCACAGTCTGGGCCTCTTGCTGAGATATTTGTATCATCGATAGTCACAGGTGAGGTGCCGGAAGACTGGAGGTTGGCTAACGTGGTGCCACTGTTTAAGAAGGGTGGTAAGGACAAGCCAGGGAACTATAGACCAGTGAGTCTGACCTCGGGGGTGGGCAAGTTGTTGGAGGGAATCCGGAGGGACAGAATGTACATGTATTTGGAAAGGCAAGGACTGATTAAGGATAGTCAACATGGCTTTGTGCGTGGGAAATCATGACTCACAAACTTGACTGAGATTTTTGAAGAAGTAACAAAGAGGATTGCTGAGGACAGAGCAGTAGATGTGATCTATGTGGACTTCAGTAAGGCATTCAACAGGGTTCCCCATGGGAGACTGATTAGCAAGGTTAGATCTCATGGAATACAGGGAGAACTAGCCATTTGGATACAGAACTGGCTCAAAGGTAGAAGACAGAGGGTGGTGGTGGAGGGTTGTTTTTCAGACTGGAGGCCTGTGACCAGTGGAGTGCCACAAGGATCGGTGCTGGGTCCACTACTTTTTGTCATTTACAGAAATGATTTGGATGTGAGCATAAGAGGTACAGTTAGTAAGTTTGCAGATGACACCAAAATTGGAGGTGTAGTGGGACAGCGAAGAGGGTTACCTCAGATTACAACAGGATCTGGACCAGATGGGCCAATGGGCTGAGAAGTGGCAGATGGAGTTTAATTCAGATAAATGCGAGGTGCTGCATTTTGGGAAAGCAAATCTTAGCAGGACTTATACACTTAATGGTAAGGTCCTAGGGAGTGTTGCTGAACAAAGAGACCTTGGAGTGCAGGTTCATAGCTCCTTGAAAGTGGAGTCACAGGTAGATAGGATAGTGAAGAAGGCGTTTGGTATGCTTTCCTTTATTGGTCAGAGTATTGAGTACAGGAGTTGGGAGGTCATGTTGTGGCTGTACAGGACATTGGGTAGGTCACTGTTGGAATATTGCGTGCAATTCTGGTCTCCTTCCTATCGGAAAGATGTTGTGAAACTTGAAAGGGCTCAGAAAAGATTTACAAGGGTGATGCCAGGGTTGGAGGATCTGAGCTACAGGGAGAGGCTGAACAGGCTGGGGCTGTTTTCCCTGGAGCGTCGGAGGCTGAGGGGTGACCTTATAGAGGTTTACAAAATTATGAGGGGCATGGATAGGGTAAATAGGCAAAGTCTTTTCCCTGGGGTTGGGGAGTCCAGAACTAGAGGGCATAGGTTTAGGGTGAGAGGGGAAAGATATAAAAGAGAAATGACAGTCAACATCTTTACACAGAGAGTGGTCCATGTGTGGACTGAGCTGTCTGAGGTAATGGTGGATGGACAATGTTGAAAAGACTTCTGGATAGGAACATGAATGGGAAAGGTTTGGAGGGCTATGGACCAGGAGCAGGCAGGTGGGACTAGTTTCCTTTGGGATTATGGTCGGCATGGACTGGTTGGGCCGAAGGGTCTGATTCTGTGCCGTATGACAATGTGGTTCCATCTGTGGAGAGAGAGCAAGAGAGAGCGAGAGATAGAGAGAGAGAGAGAGAGAGAGAAACAGAGTTAGCATTTCGAGTGCAGTGTGACACATCTTCAGAACTGGACTCGAAATGGTACCCGTCCCTGGTCTCTCCCTCCACAGAGGCTGGCAGACCTGCCGAATTTCTCCAGCAAGTTACAAACAGCGTGACTCGCGGCTGTGATGACATTGAGCAACTTGACACATCCAGTGCTGGGGCAGACAGTAACTGCTGACAAATAACTTGTGGTCTCTGTATAGTGAGATAATGAAGAAACCCCAGCATACACCCTGCTGTGTGTCTGACAGTTTCCCCACTAATGATATAATGGAAAGGTGGGGTGGGGAAGATGATAAGAACACAGACAGCTGCGTTCCTCAGCTAGACACCACCACAGCAGCAAGTGCACACTCTGCAAACGGTCTGTGCTTTTCAGGATTTGTGAACAAGGTAACTCCACTCATTGTGGGGTTGACCTGGTGACTGTAGACAGCACAGAGACAAGTGTCAGGCTGCAGTCTTCACTGGTGGGGGACAGAGGTAGCAGGAGAACTGCAAACCCTCCAGACTTGTTCAGGAAAGGCTGCAGAGATAGTCCCTCCAATCACAGACCCGTCAGCCGAGCCACGGTGCTGTGGGACCGTCCCGGGAGGAACGACTTTGGGTTAGATTAACAAGCCCGTGGAGGCAGGTGAGTTGTTTCGGGTTCCTACAGGGGACGTTTGCTGGAGAGGGTGAGGTTGTGGATGTGGTGTACATGGGAAACCTTCCATCCAACAATCGACAGCCACGTGACAGAAACGCGAGGGAACTTCCTCGCAAAGTGGACTGAGACAGACAGAGAGACGAGATTGTCTGAGTGATGGGAGACAGACAGTAAACGCCAACTGATGGATTCTAGGCTCCAGGAAGGAACGTGGACGAGTTCCCCAGGGACCAGCGTTGCTTTTCCTGATATTTATTAATTACCGGGATCTTGCTGTGCAGGGGATGGTTCCACATTTGCGGCTGATGCGAAACTTTTTCACGCAGAGGGTGGTACGTGTATGGAATGAGCTGCCAGAGGATGTGGTGGAGGCTGGTACAATTACAACATTTAAGAGGCATTTGGATGGGTATATGAATAGGAAGGGTTTGGAGGGATATGGGCCGGGTGCTGGCAGGTGGGACTAGATTGGGTTGGGATATCTGGGTCAGCATGGACGGGTTGGACCGAAGGGTCTGTTTCCGTGCTGTACATCTCTATGACAGATTGGACTCTCCCCAGACAGGCTGCAATCTCCCCTGACAGACTGGACTCTCCCCTGTCAGACTGATCTCTCCACTGACAGACTGGACTCTCCCCTGACAGACTGAGCCCTCCCCTGACAGACTGGGCTCTCCCCTGAAAGACTGCGCTCTCCCCTGACAAACTGCGCTCTCCCCTGGCAGACTGGACCCTCCCCTGACAGAGTGGACTCTCCCCTGACCGACTGGACTCTCCCCTGACAGACCGGACTCTCCCCTGACAGACTGAGCTCTCCCCTGACAGACTGCATTCTCCCTTGACAGACTGGACTCTCCCCTGACAGATTGGACTCTCCCCTGACAGACTGAACTCTCCCTGACAGACTGGACTCTCCCCGACAGACTGGACTCTCCCCTGACAGACTGGACCCTCCCCTGACAGACTGGATCCTCCCTTGACAGACTGGACTCTCCCCTGACAGACCGGACTCTCCCCTGACAGACTGAACTCTCCCTGACAGACTGGACTCTCCCTGACAGACTGAGCTCTCCCCTGACAGACTGGGCTCTCCCCTGACAGACCGGACTCTCCCCTGACAGACTGAACTCTCCCTGACAGACTGGACTCTCCCCGACAGACTGAGCATTCCACTGACAGACTGGACTCTCCCCTGACAGACTGAGCCCTCCCCTGACAGACTGGACTCTCCCCTGACAGAGTGGACTCTCCCCTGACAGACTGGACTCTCCCCTGACAGACTGAGCCCTCCCGTGACAGACTGGGCTCTCCCCTGACAGACTGGACTCTCCCATGACAGACTGAGCCCTCCCGTGACAGACTGAGTTCTCCCCTGACAGACTGGACTCTCCCCTGACAGACTGGACTCTCCCATGACAGACTGGGCTCTCCCCTGACAGACTGGGCTCTCCCCTGACAGACTGAACTCTCCCCTGACAGACTGGACTCTCCCATGACAGACTGGGCTCTCCCCTGACAGACTGAACTCTCCCCTGACAGACTGAGCTCTCCCCTGACAGACTGGACTCTCCCCTGACAGACTGAGCTCTCCCCTGTCAGACTGGACTCTCCCCTGACAGACTGAGCTCTCCCCTGACAGACTGGACTGTCCATTGACAGACTGGACTCTCCCCTGACAGACTGTACTGTCCATTGACAGACTGGACTCTCCCCTGACAGACTGGACTCTCCCCTGACAGACTGCGCTCTCCCCTGACAGACTGCCCTCTCCTCTGACAGACTGGGCTCTCCCATGACAGAGTGCACTCTCCCCTGACAGACTGGACTCTCCCGTGACAGACTGAGCTCTCCCCTGAGAGACTAGACTCTCCCCTGACAGACTGGACTCTCCCCTGACGGACTGAGCTGTCCCATGACAGACTGAACTCTCCCCTGACAGACCGAGGTCTACCCTGACATACTGGACTCTCCCCTGACAGACGCACTCTCCCCTGACAGACGCACTCTCCTCTGACAGACCGAGCTCTCCCCTGACAGACTGGGCTCTCCCCTGACAGACTGGACTCTCCTCTGACAGATTGGACTCTCCCCTGACAGACTGCACTCTCCCCTGACAGGCTGGACTCTCCCCTGACAGACTGAGCTCTCCCCTGACAGACTGGACTCTCCCCTGACAGACTGAGCTCTCCCCTGACAGACTGCACTCTCCCCTGACAGACTGGACTCTACCCTGTCAGACTGGACTGTCCTCTGACAGACTGAGCTCTCCCCTGACAGACTGCACTCTCCCCTGACCGACTGGACTCTCCCCTGACAGACTGAGCCCTCCCCTGACAGACTGGACTCTCCCCTGACAGACTGCACTCTCCCCTGACAGACTGAGCTCTCCCCTGACAGATTGCACTCTCCCCTGACAGACTGGACTCTCCCCTGACAGACTGCACTCTCCTCTGACAGACTGAGCTCTCCCCTGACAGACTGGACTCTCCTTTGACAGAGTGGACTCTCCCCTGACAGACTGAGCCCTCCCCTGACTGACTGAGCTCTCCCCTGACAGACTGCACTCTCCCCTGACAGACTGAGCTCTCCCCTGACAGATTGCACTCTCCCCCGACAGAGTGGACTCTCTCCTGACAGACTGAGCTCTCCCCTGACAGACTGGGCTCTCCCCTGACAGACTGGACTCTCCCCTGACAGACTGAACTCTCCCTGACAGACTGGACTCTCCCTGACAGACTGAGCATTCCACTGACAGACTGGACTCTCCCCTGACAGACTGAGCCCTCCCCTGACAGACTGGACTCTCCCCTGACAGAGTGGACTCTCCCCTGACAGACTGGACTCTCCCCTGACAGACTGAGCCCTCCCGTGACAGACTGGACTCTCCCCTGACAGACTGGACTCTCCCCTGACAGACTGGACTCTCCCATGACAGACTGAGCTCTCCCCTGACAGATTGCACTCTCCCCTGACAGACTGGACTCTCCCCTGACAGACTGAGCTCTCTCCTGACAGACTGCACTCTCCTCTGACAGACTGGACTCTCCCCTGACAGACCGGACTCTCCCCTGACAGACTGAACTCTCCCCTGACAGACTGAGCTCTCCCCTGACAGACTGCACTCTCCTCTGACAGACTGGACTCTCCCCTGACAGACCGGACTCTCCCCTGACAGACTGAGCTCTCTCCTGACAGACTGCACTCTCCTCTGACAGACTGGACTCTCCCCTGACAGACCGGACTCTCCCCTGACAGACTGGACTCTCCCTGACAGACTGAGCTCTCCCCTGACAGACTGGGCTCTCCCCTGACAGACTGGACTCTCCCCTGACAGACTGAACTCTCCCTGACAGACTGGACTCTCCCTGACAGACTGAGCTCTCCACTGACAGACTGGGCTCTCCCCTGACAGACCGGACTCTCCCCTGACAGACTGAACTCTCCCTGACAGACTGGAATCTCCCCGACAGACTGAGCATTCCACTGACAGACTGGACTCTCCCCTGACAGACTGAGCCCTCCCCTGACAGACTGGACTCTCCCCTGACAGAGTGGACTCTCCCCTGACAGGCTGGACTCTCCCCTGACAGACTGAGCCCTCCCGTGACAGACTGAGTTCTCCCCTGACAGACTGGACTCTCCCCTGACAGACTGGACTCTCCCATGACAGACTGGGCTCTCCCCTGACAGACTGAACTCTCCCCTGACAGACTGGACTCTCCCCTGACAGACTGGACTCTCCTCTGACAGATTGGACTCTCCCCTGACAGACTGCACTCTCCCCTGACAGGCTGGACTCTCCCCTGACAGACTGAGCTCTCCCCTGACAGACTGGACTCTCCCCTGACAGACTGAGCTCTCCCCTGACAGACTGCACTCTCCCCTGACAGACTGGACTCTACCCTGTCAGACTGGACTGTCCTCTGACAGACTGAGCTCTCCCCTGACAGACTGCACTCTCCCCTGACCGACTGGACTCTCCCCTGACAGACTGAGCCCTCCCCTGACAGACTGGACTCTCCCCTGACAGACTGCACTCTCCCCTGACAGACTGAGCTCTCCCCTGACAGATTGCACTCTCCCCTGACAGACTGGACTCTCCCCTGACAGACTGGACTCTCCCCTGACAGACTGGACTCTCCCCTGACAGACTGCCCTCTCCCCTGACAGACTGGACTCTCCCCTGACAGACTGAGCTCTCCCCTGACAGACTGGACTCTCCCCTGACAGACTGGGCTCTCCCCTGACAGACTGCCCTCTCCTCTGACAGACTGGACTCTCCCATGACAGAGTGCACTCTCCCCTGACAGACTGGACTCTCCCCTGACAGACTGAACTCTCCCTGACAGACTGGACTCTCCCCTGACGGACTGGACTCTCCCCTGACAGACTGAGCCCTCCCCTGACAGACTGGACTCTCCCCTGACATACTGGACTCTCCCCTGACAGACGCACTCTCCCCTGACAGACGCACTCTCCTCTGACAGACCGAGCTCTCCCCTGACAGACTGGGCTCTCCCCTGACAGACTGGACTCTCCTCTGACAGATTGGACTCTCCCCTGACAGACTGCACTCTCCCCTGACAGGCTGGACTCTCCCCTGACAGACTGAGCTCTCCCCTGACAGACTGGACTCTCCCCTGACAGACTGAGCTCTCCCCTGACAGACTGCACTCTCCCCTGACAGACTGGACTCTCCCCTGTCAGACTGGACTGTCCTCTGACAGACTGAGCTCTCCCCTGACCGACTGGACTCTCCCCTGACAGACTGAGCCCTCCCCTGACAGACTGGACTCTCCCCTGACAGACTGCACTCTCCCCTGACAGACTGAGCTCTCCCCTGACAGATTGCACTCTCCCCTGACAGACTGGACTCTCCCCTGACAGACTGCACTCTCCTCTGACAGACTGAGCTCTCCCCTGACAGACTGGACTCTCCTCTGACAGAGTGGACTCTCCCCTGACAGACTGAGCCCTTCCCTGACTGACTGAGCTCTCCCCTGACAGACTGAGCTCTCCCCTGACCGATTGCACTCTCCCCTGACTGAGTGGACTCTCCCCTGACAGAGTGGACTCTCCTCTGACAGACTGAGCTCTCCCCTGACAGACTGAGCTCTCCCCTGACAGACTGGTCTCTCCCCTGACAGACTGCACTCTCCCCTGACAGAGTGGACTCTCCCCTGACAGACTGGACTCTACCCTGTCAGACTGGACTGTCCTCTGACAGACTGAGCCCTCCCCTGACAGACTGGACTCTCCCCTGACAGACTGGACTCTCCCCTGACAGACTGGACTCTCCCTGGATGGAGCGTGGAGACTCACCATGGTGTTTGTTGGGAGGGGTGGGTTGCGTTGGAACCTCCTGGGCAGCATCATGTAGACCACCGTGGCGATGGGTTTCCTGTCCAGGTATTGGTACCTGGTCACCTGAGGAACTGTCTTCTCAATTTGGATTCCTGAGAGACAGCCAAGGAGATGCCGTTAGGGTCCACGTACCGCCAACCCATCGCTCAACCCAGCCCCAGGACCAGCAATCCCTTCATTGGGGACTGGAGTCACATATACTGGATTACAGAGGAACAGGAGAGGTGTCCAGCGCAGGAACAGGCCATTCGGCCCCTCCGAGCCTGTGCTGATCATCATGCCTGACTGAACTAGACAATAAGCCTCCTGCCCTGATTCGGTCCGTATCCCTCTATTCCCTCCCTATCCATGGAACCACCCAGCTGCCTCTGAAATGTCCCCAACGTGCCTGTTCCCACCCCCTCTTCACACAGTGTGTTCCAGCTCCTCCCACTCTCTGCGTGAAATACCTCCCTCGCACATCTCCCTTAAACTCCCCCCCCCCCCCCTCTCACCTTGACCCTGTGCCCCCTTGTAATTGAAACTTCAACCCTGGGAAAAGCCCAGAATATTCAAACGCTGCCGAACAGGGGTTATCTATCACTGTGACCTGGTTAGATATCACCATGATCTGGTTATCGATCATCATGACCTGGTTATCTATCACCGTGACCTGGTTAGATATCACCATGATCTGGTTATCTATCACTGTGATCTGGTTAGATACCACCATGACCTGGTTAGATATCACCATTACCTGGTTAGATACAATCATGACCTGGTTATATATCACCATGACCTGGTTATCTATCACCATGACCTGGTTAGATATCACCATGATCTGGTTATCGATCACCGTGACCTGGTTAGATATCACCATGACCTGGTTATCTATCACCATTACCTGGTTAGATACAATTGTGACCTGGTTAGATATCACCATGATCTGGTTATCTATCACCGTGACCTGGTTAGATATTACCGTGACCTGGTTAGATATCACCATGATCAGGTTATCTATCACCATGACCTGGTTATCTATCACCGTGACCTGGTTATCCATCACCGTGACCTGGTTAGATATCACCATGATCTGGTTATCTATCACCATGACCTGGTTAGATATCACTGTGTCCTGGTTAGATATCACCATGATCTGGTTATCTATCACCATGACCTGGTTATCTATCACCGTGACCTGGTTATCCATCACCGTGACCTGGTTAGATATCACCATGACCTGGTTAGATATCACCGTGACCTGGTTATCTATCACTGTGACCTGGTTAGATATCACTGTGACCTAGTTATATATCACTAACCTGGTTATATATCACTGTGACCTGGTTATTTATCACCGTGACCTGGTTATATATCACTGTGACCTGGTTGTCTATCACCATGACCTGGTTAGATATCACCGTGACCTGGTTATCTATCACTGTGACCTGGTTAGATATCACTGTGACCTAGTTATATATCACTAACCTGGTTATATATCACCGTGACCTGGTTATCTATCACTGTGACCTGGTTATCTATCACTGCGAGTTGTTTATATATCATCATGGCCTGGTTTTATATCACTATGGCATGGTTTTCTATCACTGTGACCTGGTTATCTATGACCATGACCTGGTTATATATCACCGTGACCTGGTTATCTATCACCGTGACCTGGTTATCTATCACTGTGACCTGGTTATCTATCACTGCGAGTTGTTTATATATCATCGTGGCCTGGTTATATATCACCGTGACCTGGTTATCTATCACTGTGACCTGGTTATCTATGACCATGACCTGGTTATCTATCACCGTGACCTGGTTATCTATCACTGTGACCTGGTTATCTATCACTGCGAGTTGTTTATATATCATCATGGCCTGGTTTTCTATCACTGTGACCTGGTTATCTATGACCATGACCTGGTTATCTATCACCGTGATCTAGTTAAATATCACTGTGACCTCATTTTATATCACGTGGACCTGGTTATATATCACTGTGACCTGGTTAAATATCACCATGACCTGGTTATCTATCACCATGACCGGGTTATATATCACAGTGACCTAGTTATCTATCACCGTGATCTGGTTATATATCACTGTGACCTGATTTTATATCACCATGACCTGGTTATTTATCACCGTGAACTGGTTATCTATCACTGTTACCTGGTTATCTATCACTGTGACATGGTTATATATCATCGTGACGTGGTTTTATATCACCGTGACCTGGTAATTTATCACCATGACCTGGTTATCTATCACTGTGACCTGGTTATATATCACTGTGACCTGGTTTTATATCACTGTGACCTGGTAATTTATCACCGTGACTTGGTTATCTATCACTGTGGCCTGGTTATCTATCACCATGAACTGGTTATATATCACTGTGACCTGGTTTCATATTACCATGACCTGGTTATCTATCACTGTGACCTGGTTATCTATCACCGTGATCTGGTTATATATCACTGTGACCTGATTTTATATCACCGTGACCTGGTTATTTATCACCGTGAACTGGTTATCTATCACTGCGAGTTGGTTATATATCATCGTGACGTGGTTTTATATCACCGTGACCTGGTTTTATATCACTGTGACCTGGTTAAATATCACTGTGACAGGTTCTATATCACTGTGACCTAGTTATATATCTCTGTGACCTGGTTATTTATCACCGTGACCTGGTTATTTATCACTGTGACCTGGTTATATATCTCTGTGAGCTGGTTATTTATCACCATGACCTGGTTATATATCTCTGTGAGCTGGTTTTATATCACCGTGACCTGGTTATTTATCACCGTGAACTGGTTATCTATCACTGTTACCTGGTAATCTATCACCGCGGCCTGGTCATGTATCATCGTGACCTGGTTTTATATCACTGTGACCTGGTTATCTATCACCGTGACCTGGTTATATATCACTGTGACATGGTTATATGTCACCATGACCTGGTTATCTATCACCATGACCTGGTTAGATATCGCTGTGACCTGGTTTTATATCACCGTGACCTGGTTATCTATCACCGTGAACTGGTTATCTATCACTGTGACATGATTATCTATCACCGTGACCTGGTCACATATCACTGTGACCTGGCTTTATATCACCGTGACCTGGTTATATATCACCGTGACCTGGTTTTATATCACTGTGACCTGGTAATTTATCACCATGACCTGGTTATGTATCACTGTGACATGATTATCTATCACCGTGACCTGGTCACATATCACTGTGATCTGGCTTTATATCACCGTGACCTGGTGATATATCACCGTGACCTGGTTATCTATCACTGTGACCGGGTTTTATGTCACCGTGACCTGGTTATCTATCACTGTGACCTGGATATCTATCACTGTGACCTGGTTAAATATCACTGTGACCTGGTTTTATATCACTGTGACCTGGATATCTATCACTGTGACCTGGTTATCTATGACCGTGACCTGGTTATATATCACCGTGACCTGGTTATATATCACTGTGACCTGGTTTTATATCACTGTGACCTGGTAATTTATCACCATGACCTGGTTATCTATCACTGTGGCCTGGGTATCTATCACCATGAACTGGTTGTATATCACTGTGACCTGGTTTCATATCACCATGACCTGGTTATCTATCACTGTGACCTGGTTATCTATCACTGTGATCTAGCTATCTATCACTGTGATCTGGTTATATATCACTGTGACCTGATTTTATATCACCGTGACCTGGTTATTTATCACCGTGACCTGGTTATCTATCACCGCGACCTGGTTATATATCATTGTGACTGGTTTTATATCACTGTGACCTGGTTCTCTATCACTGTGACCTGGTTAAATATCACTGTGACAGGTTATCTATCACCGCGACCTGGTTATATATCATCGTGACCTGGTTTTATATCACTGTGACCTGGTTCTCTATCACTGTGACCTGGTTAAATATCACTGTGACAGGTTTTATATCACCGTGACCTGGTTATTTATCACCGTGACCTGGTTATCTATCACCGTGACCTGGTTATATATCATTGTGACTGGTTTTATATCACTGTGACCTGTTTCTCTATCACTGTGACCTGGTTAAATATCACTGTGACAGGTTATCTATCACCGCGACCTGGTTATATATCATCGTGACCTGGTTTTATATCACTGTGACCTGGTTCTCTATCACTGTGACCTGGTTAAATATCACTGTGACAGGTTTTATATCACCGTGACCTAGTTATTTATCACCGTGACCTGGTTATCTATCACTGTGACCTGGTTAAATATCACTGTGACAGGTTTTATATCACCGTGACCTGGTTCTATATCACCGTGACCTGGTTATCTATCACCGTGACCTGGTTATATATCACTGTGACCTGGTTTTATATCACCGTGACCTGGTTATTTATCACCGTGAACTGGTTATCTATCACTGTTACCTGGTAATCTATCACCACGACCTGGTTATGTATCATCGTGACCTGGTTTTATATCACTGTGACCTGATTATCTATCACCGTGACCTGGTTATATATCACTGTGACATGGTTATATGTCACCATGACCTGGTTATCTATCACCATGACCTGGTTAGATATCACTGTGACATGGTTATATGTCACCATGACCTGGTTATCTATCACCGTGAACTGGTTATCTATCACTGTGACATGATTATCTATCACCATGACCTGGTTACATATCACTGTGACCTGGTTTTATATCACCGTGACCTGGTGATATATCACCGTGACCTGGTTATCTATCACCATGACCTGGTTAGATATCACTGTGACCTGGTTTTATGTCACCGTGACCTGGTTATCTATCACTGCGAGTTGTTTATATATCATCGTGACCTGGTTTTATATCACTGTGACCTGGATATCTATCACTGTTACCTGGTTATCTATGACCGTGACCTGGTTATATATCACCATGACCTGGTTATCTATCACCGTGATCTAGTTAAATATCACTGTGACCTGATTTTATAATACCTTGACCTGGTTATATATCACCGTGACCTGGTTATCTATCACAATGACCAGGTTTTATATCACCGTGACCTGGTTATTTATCACCGTGACTGGGTTATCTATCACTGTGACATGATTATATATCACTGTGACCTGGTTTTATATCACTGTGACCTGGTAATTTATCACCGTGACCTGGTTATCTATCACTGTGGCCTGGTTATCTATCACTGCGACCTGGTTATATATCACTCTGACCTGGTTATCTATCACCATGACCTGGTTAGATATCACTGTGACCTGGTTTTATATCACCATGACCTTGTTATCTATCACCGTGTACTGGTTATCTATCACTGTGACATGATTATCTATCACCATGACCTGGTTACATATCACTGTGACCTGGCTTTATATCACCGTGACCTGGTTATCTATCACTGTGAGTTGTTTATATATCATCGTGACCTGGTTTTATATCACTGTGACCTGGTTATCTATCACTGTGACCTGGTTATCTATGACCGTGACCTGGTTATATATCACCATGACCTGGTTATCTATCACCGTGATCTAGTTAAATATCACTGTGACCTGATTTTATATCACCTTGACCGGGTTATATATCACCATGACCAGGTTTTATATCACCGTGACCTGGTTATTTATCACCGTGACTGGGTTATCTATCACCGTGACCTGTTTATCTATCGCTGTGACCTGGTTATATATCACTGTGACCTTGTTTTATATCACTGTGACCTGGTAATTTATCACCGTGACCTGATTATCTATCACTGTGGCCTGGTTATCTATCACTGCGACCTGGTTATATATCACTGTGACCTGGTTTCATATCACCATGACCTGGTTATCTATCACTGTGACCTAGTTATCTATCACCGTGACCTGGTTATATATCTCTGTGACCTGATTTTATATCACCGTGAACTGGTTATTTATCACCGTGAACTGGTTATCTATCACTGTGACCTGGTTATATATCATCGTGACCTGGTTTTATATCACCATGACCTGGTTATCTATCACCATGACCTGGTTATATATCACTGTGGCCTGGTTATCTATCACTGCGACCTGGTTATATATCAGTGACCTGGTTATCTATCACCATGACCTGGTTAGATATCACTGTGACCTGGTTTTATATCACCGTGACCTGGTTATCTATCACCGTGAACTGGTTATCTATCACTGTGACATGATTATCTATCACCATGACCTGGTTACATATCACTGTGACCTGGCTTTATATCACCATGACCTGGTTATATATCACCGTGACCTGGTTTTATATCACCGTGACCTGGTTATCTATCACTGTGACCTGGTTATCTATCACTGTGAGTTGATTATATATCATCATGACCTGGTTTTATATCACTGTGACCTGGTTATCTATCACTGTGACCTGGTTATCTATGAACATTACCTGGTTATATATCACCATGACCTGGTTATCTATCACCGTGATCTAGTTAAATATCAGCGTGACCAGGTTATATATCACTGTGACCTGGCTTAAATCACCGTGACCTGGTTATTTATCACCATGAACTGGTTATCTATCACTGTTACCTGGTTATCTATCACTGTGACCTGGTTATATATCACTGTGACCTGGTTTTATATCACTGTGACCTGGTTATCTATCACTGTGACCTGGTTAAATATCACCATGACCTGGTTATCTATCACCGTGACCGGGTTATATATCACTGTGACCTGGTTAAAATCACCGTGACCTGGTTATATATCACCGTGACCTGGTTAGATATCACCGTGAACTGGTTATCTACCACTGTGACCTGGTTTTATATCTCTGTGACCTGGTTATGTATCACCAAGACCTGGTTATCTATCACTGTGACCTGGTTATATATCACTGTGACCTGGTTATATATCACGAAGACCTGGTTATGTATCACTGTGACCTGGTTATCTATCACCGTGACCTGGTTATCTATCACCATGACCAAGTTTTATATCACCATGACCTGCTCATTTATCACCATGACCGGGTTATCTATCACTGTGACCTGGTTATCTATCACTG
The DNA here is from genome assembly GCF_020745735.1 of Hemiscyllium ocellatum. Classification (NCBI taxonomy): domain Eukaryota; kingdom Metazoa; phylum Chordata; class Chondrichthyes; order Orectolobiformes; family Hemiscylliidae; genus Hemiscyllium; species Hemiscyllium ocellatum. The sequence continues at coordinate 3,685,381 of NC_083435.1, forward strand.
TGACCTGGTTATATATCACTGTGACCTGGTTATTTATCACCGTGACCTGGTTATCTGTCACTGTGGCCTATTATCTATCACCGTGAACTGGTTACATATCACTGTGACCTGGTTTCATATCACCATGACCTGATTATCTATCACTGTGTCCTGGTTATCTATCACTGTGACCTGGTTATCTATCACTGTGACCTGGTTAGATATCACTGTGAGCTGGTTTTCTATCACTGCGACCTGGTTATACATCATCGTGACCTGGTTTTATATCACTGTGACATGGTTATCTATCACTGTGACCTGGTTAAATATCACTGTGACAGGTTATTTATCACCGTGACCTGGTTATATATCACTGTGACCTGGTTTCATATCACCATGACCTGGTTATCTATCACTGTGACCTAGTTATCTATCACCGTGACCTGGTTATATATCTCTGTGACCTGATTTTATATCACCGTGAACTGGTTATTTATCACCGTGAACTGGTTATCTATCACTGTGACCTGGTTATATATCATCGTGACCTGGTTTTATATCACCATGACCTGGTTATCTATCACCATGACCTGGTTATATATCACTGTGGCCTGGTTATCTATCACTGCGACCTGGTTATATATCAGTGACCTGGTTATCTATCACCATGACCTGGTTAGATATCACTGTGACCTGGTTTTATATCACCGTGACCTGGTTATCTATCACCGTGAACTGGTTATCTATCACTGTGACATGATTATCTATCACCATGACCTGGTTACATATCACTGTGACCTGGCTTTATATCACCATGACCTGGTTATATATCACCGTGACCTGGTTTTATATCACCGTGACCTGGTTATCTATCACTGTGACCTGGTTATCTATCACTGTGAGTTGATTATATATCATCATGACCTGGTTTTATATCACTGTGACCTGGTTATCTATCACTGTGACCTGGTTATCTATGAACATTACCTGGTTATATATCACCATGACCTGGTTATCTATCACCGTGATCTAGTTAAATATCAGCGTGACCAGGTTATATATCACTGTGACCTGGCTTAAATCACCGTGACCTGGTTATTTATCACCATGAACTGGTTATCTATCACTGTTACCTGGTTATCTATCACTGTGACCTGGTTATATATCACTGTGACCTGGTTTTATATCACTGTGACCTGGTTATCTATCACTGTGACCTGGTTAAATATCACCATGACCTGGTTATCTATCACCGTGACCGGGTTATATATCACTGTGACCTGGTTAAAATCACCGTGACCTGGTTATATATCACCGTGACCTGGTTAGATATCACCGTGAACTGGTTATCTATCACTGTGACCTGGTTTTATATCTCTGTGACCTGGTTATGTATCACCAAGACCTGGTTATCTATCACTGTGACCTGGTTATATATCACTGTGACCTGGTTATATATCACGAAGACCTGGTTATGTATCACTGTGACCTGGTTATCTATCACCGTGACCTGGTTATCTATCACCATGACCAAGTTTTATATCACCATGACCTGCTCATTTATCACCATGACCGGGTTATCTATCACTGTGACCTGGTTATCTATCACTGTGACCTGGTTATATATCACTGTGACCTGGTTATTTATCACCGTGACCTGGTTATCTGTCACTGTGGCCTATTATCTATCACCGTGAACTGGTTACATATCACTGTGACCTGGTTTCATATCACCATGACCTGATTATCTATCACTGTGTCCTGGTTATCTATCACTGTGACCTGGTTATCTATCACTGTGACCTGGTTAGATATCACTGTGAGCTGGTTTTCTATCACTGCGACCTGGTTATACATCATCGTGACCTGGTTTTATATCACTGTGACATGGTTATCTATCACTGTGACCTGGTTAAATATCACTGTGACAGGTTATTTATCACCGTGACCTGGTTATATATCATCGTGACCTGGTTATATATCACCATGACCTGGTTATCTATCACTGTGACCTGGTTATATATCACTGTGACCTTGTTAGATATCACTTTGACCTGGTTATCTGTCACCGTGACATGGTTATATATCACTGTGACCTGGTTTTGTATCACTGTGACCTGGTTTTATATTACCGTAACCTGGTAATTTATCACCGTGACCTGGTTACATATCACCATGGACCTGGTTATCTGTCACTGTGACCTGGTTTTATATCACCGTCGCCTGGTTATGTATCACTGTGACCTGGTTATCTATCACAGTGACCTGGTTAGATATCACTGTGACCTGGTTTTATATCACCGTGACCTGGTTATCTATCACCGTGAACTGGTTATCTATCACTGTGACATGATTATCTATCACCATGACCTGGTTACATATCACTGTGACCTGGCTTTATATCACCATGACCTGGTTATATATCACCGTGACCTGGTTTTATATCACCGTGACCTGGTTATCTATCACTGTGACCTGGTTATCTATCACTGTGAGTTGATTATATATCATCATGACCTGGTTTTATATCACTGTGACCTGGTTATCTATCACTGTGACCTGGTTATCTATGAACATTACCTGGTTATATATCACCATGACCTGGTTATCTATCACCGTGATCTAGTTAAATATCAGCGTGACCAGGTTATATATCACTGTGACCTGGCTTAAATCACCGTGACCTGGTTATTTATCACCATGAACTGGTTATCTATCACTGTTACCTGGTTATCTATCACTGTGACCTGGTTATATATCACTGTGACCTGGTTTTATATCACTGTGACCTGGTTATCTATCACTGTGACCTGGTTAAATATCACCATGACCTGGTTATCTATCACCGTGACCGGGTTATATATCACTGTGACCTGGTTAAAATCACCGTGACCTGGTTATATATCACCGTGACCTGGTTAGATATCACCGTGAACTGGTTATCTATCACTGTGACCTGGTTTTATATCTCTGTGACCTGGTTATGTATCACCAAGACCTGGTTATCTATCACTGTGACCTGGTTATATATCACTGTGACCTGGTTATATATCACGAAGACATGGTTATGTATCACTGTGACCTGGTTATCTATCACCGTGACCTGGTTATCTATCACCATGACCAAGTTTTATATCACCATGACCTGCTCATTTATCACCATGACCGGGTTATCTATCACTGTGACCTGGTTATCTATCACTGTGACCTGGTTATATATCACTGTGACCTGGTTATTTATCACCGTGACCTGGTTATCTGTCACTGTGGCCTATTATCTATCACCGTGAACTGGTTACATATCACTGTGACCTGGTTTCATATCACCATGACCTGATTATCTACCACTGTGTCCTGGTTATCTATCACTGTGACCTGGTTATCTATCACTGTGACCTGGTTATATATCACTGTGAGCTGGTTTTCTATCACTGCGACCTGGTTATACATCATCGTGACCTGGTTTTATATCACTGTGACATGGTTATCTATCACTGTGACCTGGTTAAATATCACTGTGACAGGTTATTTATCACCGTGACCTGGTTATATATCATCGTGACCTGGTTATATATCACCATGACCTGGTTATCTATCACTGTGACCTGGTTATATATCACTGTGACCTTGTTAGATATCACTTTGACCTGGTTATCTGTCACCGTGACATGGTTATATATCACTGTGACCTGGTTTTATATCACTGTGACCTGGTTTTATATTACCGTAACCTGGTAATTTATCACCGTGACCTGGTTACATATCACCGTGACCTGGTTATCTATCACTGTGACCTGGTTTTATATCACCATCGCCCGGTTATGTATCACTGTGACCTGGTTATCTATCACCGTGACCTGGTTATCTATCACAGTGACCTGGTTATATATCACTGTGACCTGGTTTTATATCACCGTCGCCTGGTTATGTATCACTGTGACCTGGTTATCTATCACCATGACCTGGTTATCTATCACAGTGACCTGGTTATATATCACTGTGACCTGGTTTTATATCACTGTGACCTGGTTATCTATCACTGTGACCTGGTTATATATCACCGTGACAGCCCCAATCCCAACCACCCCCCCCATCAAATTCCCGAATTGAATCCCGAGATGTGAAAGGCCTGTGTGGGGCTGAGTTGCCCCGTCCAGCTGCAGCTGTACAATACCCCCTCGTCCCACACTCCCCCCCCCCACCCCCTCCCACTCCCCCCAGGAGAGACAGCGCAGAGTGAAGCCCTGTCACACCCCCTCCCCACACTGCGTACCTGGTTGGTTTTTCTGATTAAAGTAGTCCCTGAGCCGATCTATGGCACGGTACCTCTCTTCATTCGGATATACCACCGATCCAATCCACACACTGGGCTCGTACGCCCGTGTCTGTGGGGAGAGAACACAGCCAGAACATTGCTTCACCGACTCGAGCAACACACCGTTCACCCACGCCTCCAGGGCACAGGCTCTGGGGAGGGGACATACTCGCACTATACTCGCAGTGGGGGAGGGGGAGGGTCACTCGAGGGGTTAGGGTCTGGGGTGTACTGTCTGAGAGTGTGGGGGGAGGGGGAGGGTCACTCGAAGGGTTAGGGTCTGGGGTGTACTGTCTGAGAGTGTGGGGGGAAGGGGGAGGGTCACTCGAGGGGTTAGGGTCTGGGGTGTACTGTCTGAGAGTGTGGGGGAAGGAGGTGGGTCACTCGAGGGGTTAGGGTCTGGGGTGTACTGTCTGAGAGTGTGGGGGGAGGGGGAGGGTCACTCGAGGGGTTAGGGTCTGGGGTGTACTGTCTGAGAGTGTGGGGGGAGGGGGAGGTCCACTCGAGGGGTTAGGGTCTGGAGTGTACTGTCTGAGCGTGTTGGGGGAGAGGGGGAGGGTCACTCGAGGGGTTAGGGTCTGGGGTGTACTGTCTGAGAGTGTGGGGGGGAGGGGGAGGGTCACTTGGGGGGTTAGGGTCTGGGGTGTACTGTCGGAGAGTGTGGGGTGGGGTGGAGGGTCACTCGAGGGGTTAGGGTCTGGGGTGTACTGTCTGAGAGTGTGGGGGGAGGGGGAGGGTCACTCGAGGGGTTAGGGTCTGGGGTGTACTGTCTGAGAGTGTGGGGGGAGGGGGAGGGTCACTCGAGGGGTTAGGGTCTGGGGTGTACTGTCTGAGAGTGTAGGGGGAGGGGGAGGGTCACTCGAGGGGTTAGGGTCTGGGGTGTACTGTCTGAGAGTGTGGGGGAGGGGGAGGGTCACTCGAGGGGTTAGGGTCTGGGGTGTACTGTCTGAGAGTGTGGGGGGAGGGGGAGGGTCACTCGAGGGGTTAGGGTCTGGGGTGTACTGTCTGAGAGTGTGGGGGGCGGGGGAGGGGGAGTTTGTGCGTGCGGTAGTGTAAATATTTCCCGGGCTGTGTGGAGTGTTGGGGGTGGGGTAGGTGGGTGGGGTGTTGGGGGTGGGGTAGGTGGGTGGGGTGTTGGGGGTGGGGAAGGTGGGTGGAGTGTTGGGGGTGGGGTAGGTGGGTGGGGTGTTGGGGTTTGGGTGGGTGTTTGGGGTGTTGGGCGTGGGGTAGGTGGGTGTGGTGTTGGGGGTGGGGTAGGTGGGTGGGGTGTTGGGCGTGGGGTAGGTGGGTGTGGTGTTGGGGGTGGGGTAGGTGGGTGGGGTGTTGGGGGTTGGGTAGGTGGGTGTGGTGTTGGGGGTGGGGTAGGTGGGTGGGGTGTTGGGGGTGGGGTTGGTGGGTGGAGTGTTGGGGGTGGGGTAGGTGGGTGGGGTGTTGGGGGTGGGGTAGGTGGGTGTGGTGTTGGGGGTTGGGTAGGTGGGTGTGGTGTTGGGGGTGGGGTAGGTGGGTGGGGTGTTGGGGGTGGGGTGTGGGTGGGGGTGGGGTTGGTGGGTGGAGTGTTGGGGGTGGGGTAGGTGGGTGGGGTGTTGGGGGTGGGGTAGGTGGGTGTGGTGTTGGGGTGGGGTAGGTGGGTGGGGTGTTGAGGGTTGGGTAGGTGGGTGGAGTGTTGGGGGTGGGGTAGGTGGGTGTGGTGTTGGGGTGGGGTAGGTGGGTGGGGTGTTGAGGGTTGGGTAGGTGGGTGGAGTGTTGGGGGTGGGGTAGGTGGGTGGGGTGTTGGGGTGGGGTAGGTGGGTGGAGTGTTGGGGGTGGGGTAGGTGGGTGGGGTTTTGGGGGTGGGGTAGGTGGGTGGGGTGTTGGGGTGGGGTAGGTGGGTGGAGTGTTGGGGTGGGATAGGTGGGTGGAGTGTTGGGGGTGGGGTAGGTGGGTGGGGTAGGTGGGTGGAGTGTTGGGGGTGGGGTAGGTGGGTGGGGTTTTGGGGGTGGGGTAGGTGGGTGGGGTGTTGGGGTGGGGTAGGTGGGTGGGGTAGGTGGGTGGAGTGTTGGGGTGGGGTAGGTGGGTGGAGTGTTGGGGGTGGGGTAGGTGGGTGGGGTAGGTGGGTGGAGTGTTGGGGTGGGGTAGGTGGGTGGAGTGTTGGGGGTGGGGTAGGTGGGTGGGGTAGGTGGGTGGAGTGTTGGGGGTGGGGTAGGTGGGTGGGGTGTTGGGAATTGGCGAGCTGACACCGGATGACCAATGGTCTGTCTCTCTCTCTCTCTGATGGTGACCACGTGGTCAGAGCTGGGTTTCCCTGTGTGAGGACTCTGCCTGAACCTGGTGAGGGATTACCTCGTATTCCGAATCCCGGCAGATGGTTATGAAGGAGTAGCACTCGTCACCCTCCGCACAGAAGTATGGTCTCCTGACCCTGCAAGAGGCAACACACATTCCCAAACCGTTAGCCGGGGCGAATCCAACCCGTCCACTTCCAGGTCAGGATCTCCGGGGATGGGGGTTACCTTCAGCACTGATTCAAACCCCAGGAATGCAATCCCTCCCAAGAAAATACAGACCCCCCCCTCCCCTCGGCATCGATGAGGAATGGTCAAGGGCAGGGACGGATGGCGGGAGCCCCGAGGGGGACATGGTAACGTCAGATCTACAGAAGATTTGTGGGAATTGGGATTGTCCGCCCTGTCGCTCCAGTAAGGAGAGATGGGTTATACAAGGGGAGGGGGTCAGGCAATCTCACTGCCCCAATAATCCACCGAACTGGGAATGTTACTGCTCCAGTAACACAGTGTACTGGTTATGTTACTGGTCCTGTAACACAGTGTACTGGTTATGTTAATGTTCCAGTAACACAGTGTACTGGTTATGTTACTGGTCCAGTAACACAGTGTACTGGTTATGTTACTGGTCCTGTAACACAGTGTACTGGTTATGTTAATGTTCCAGTAACACAGTGTACTGGTTATGTTACTGGTCCAGTAACCCCGTGTACTGGTAATGTTAATGTTCCAGTAACACAGTGTACTGGTTATGTTACTGGTCCAGTAACACAGAGTACTGGTTATGTCACTGGTCCAGTAACCCCGTGTACTGGTTATGTTAATGTTCCAGTAACACAGTGTACTGGTTATGTTACTGCTCCAATAACACAGAGTACTGGGAATGTTACTGGTCCAGTAACCCCATATACTGGTTATGTTAATGTTCCAGTAACCCCATATACTGGTTATGTTAATGGTCCAGTAACACAGAGTACTGGTTATGTTAATGTTCCAGTAACCCCGTGTACTGGTTATGTTAATGTTCCAGTAACACAGTGTACTGGTTATGTTACTGTTCCAGTAACACAGTGTACTGGTTATGTTAATGTTCCAGTAACACAGTGTACTGGTTATGTTACTGTTCCAGTAACACAGTGTACTGGTTACGTTAATGCTCCAGTAACCCAGTGTACTGGTTATGTTAATGTTCCAGTAACACAGTGTACTGGTTATGTTACTGGTCCAGTAACACAGTGTACTGGTTATGTTAATGTTCCAGTAACACAGTGTACTGGTTATGTTAATGCTCCAGTAACCCAGTGTACTGGTTATGTTAATGTTCCAGTAACACAGTGTACTGGTTATGTTACTGGTCCAGTAACACAGTGTACTGGTTATGTTACTGGTCCAGTAACACAGTGTACTGGTTATGTTAATGCTCCAGTAACCCAGTGTACTGGTTATGTTAATGTTCCAGTAACACAGTGTACTGGTTATGTTACTGGTCCAGTAACCCAGTGTACTGGTTATGTTAATGTTCCAGTAACCCCGTGTACTGGTTATGTTACTGGTCCAGTAACCTAGTGTACTGGTAATGTTACTGGTCCAGTAACCCAGTGTACTGGTTATGTTAATGTTCCAGTAACACAGAGTACTGGTTATGTTACTGGTCCAGTAACCCAGTGTACTGGTTATGTTAATGTTCCAGTAACCCCGTGTACTGGTTATGTTACTGGTCCAGTAACCTAGTGTACTGGTAATGTTACTGGTCCAGTAACCCAGTGTACTGGTTATGTTAATGTTCCAGTAACCCCGTGTACTGGTTATGTTACTGGTCCAGTAACACAGAGTACTGGTTATGTTAATGTTCCAGTAACACAGTGTACTGGTTATGTTACTGGTCCAGTAACCCAGTGTACTGGTAATGTTAATGTTCCAGTAACCCCGTGTACTGGTTATGTTACTGTTCCAGTAACACAGTGTACTGGTTATGTTACTGGTCCAGTAACCCTGTGTACTGGTTATGTTACTGGTCCAGTAACACAGAGTACTGGTTATGTTACTGGTCCAATAACACAGAGTACTGGTTATGTTAATGTTCCAGTAACACAGTGTACTGGTTATGTTACTGGTCCAGTAACCCAGTGTACTGGTTATGTTACTGTTCCAGTAACACAGTGTACTGGTTATGTTAATGTTCCAGTAACACAGTGTACTGGTTACATTAATGCTCCAGTAACCCAGTGTACTGGTTATGTTAATGTTCCAGTAACACAGTGTACTGGGAATGTTAATGTTCCAGTAACCCTGTGTACTGGTTATGTTAATGTTCCAGTAACCCCGTGTACTGGGAATGTTACTGCTCCAGTAACTCAGTGTACTGGTTATGTTACTGGTCCAGTAACCCCGTGTACTGGTTATGTTACTGGTCCAGTAACCCCGCGTACTTGTTACATAACCAGTACACTGTGTTACTGGAACAGTAACATAACCAGTACACTGTGTTACTGGAACAGTAACATAACCAGTACACTGGGTTACTGGACCAGTAACATAACCAGTACACTGGGTTACTGGACCAGTAACATAACCAGTACACTGTGTTACTGGACCAGTAACATAACCAGTACACTGGGTTACTGGACCAGTAACATTCCCAGTACACGGGGTTACTGGAACATTAACATAACCAGTACACTGTGTTACTGGACCAGTAACATAATCAGTACACTGTGTTACTGGTTATGTTACTGTTCCAGTAACCCAGTGTACTGGTTATGTTACTGGTCCAGTAACACAGTGTACTGGTTATGTTACTGGTCCATTAACCCCGCGTACTGGTTATGTTACTGGTCCAGTAACCCAGTGTACTGGTTATGTTAATGTTCCAGTAACCCAGTGTACTGGTTATGTTACTGGTCCAGTAACCCAGTGTACTGGTTATGTTAATGTTCCAGTAACACAGTGTACTGGGAATGTTAATGTTCCAGTAACCCAGTGTACTGGTAATGTTAATGTTCCAGTAACCCAGTGTACTGGTTATGTTACTGGTCCAGTAACCCAGTGTACTGGTTATGTTAATGTTCCAGTAACCCAGTGTACTGGTTATGTTACTGGTCCAGTAACCCAGTGTACTGGTTATGTTAATGTTCCAGTAACACAGTGTACTGGGAATGTTAATGTTCCAGTAACCCTGTGTACTGGTTATGTTAATGTTCCAGTAACCCCGTGTACTGGGAATGTTACTGCTCCAGTAACTCAGTGTACTGGTTATGTTACTGGTCCAGTAACCCCGTGTACTGGTTATGTTACTGGTCCAGTAACCCCGCGTACTTGTTACATAACCAGTACACTGTGTTACTGGAACAGTAACATAACCAGTACACTGTGTTACTGGAACAGTAACATAACCAGTACACTGTGTTACTGGAACAGTAACATAACCAGTACACTGGGTTACTGGACCAGTAACATAACCAGTACACTGGGTTACTGGACCAGTAACATAACCAGTACACTGTGTTACTGGACCAGTAACATAATCAGTACACTGTGTTACTGGACCAGTAACATAACCAGTACACTGGGTTACTGGACCAGTAACATTCCCAGTACACGGGGTTACTGGAACATTAACATAACCAGTACACTGTGTTACTGGACCAGTAACATAATCAGTACACTGTGTTACTGGTTATGTTACTGTTCCAGTAACCCAGTGTACTGGTTATGTTACTGGTCCAGTAACACAGTGTACTGGTTATGTTACTGGTCCATTAACCCCGCGTACTGGTTATGTTACTGGTCCAGTAACCCCGCGTACTGGTTATGTTACTGGTCCAGTAACACAGTGTACTGGTTATGTTAATGTTCCAGTAACCCAGTGTACTGGTTATGTTACTGGTCCAGTAACCCAGTGTACTGGTTATGTTAATGTTCCAGTAACCCAGTGTACTGGTTATGTTACTGGTCCAGTAACCCTGTGTACTGGTTATGTTAATGTTCCAGTAACCCAGTGTACTGGTTATGTTACTGGTCCAGTAACCCAGTGTACTGGTTATGTTAATGTTCCAGTAACCCAGTGTACTGGTTATGTTACTGGTCCAGTAACCCAGTGTACTGGTTATGTTAATGTTCCTTGATCACGTTATTCCTATCCAGATGTTCATAAATCTTATCCCTTACAATTCTCTCTAAGACTTTGCCCACCACAGAAGTGAGACTCACTGGCCTATAGTTACTCGGGCTATCCCTACTCCCCTTCTTGAACAAGGGGACCACATTCGCTATCCTCCAGTCCTCTGGTACTATTCCCGTTGACAATGACAACATAAAAATCCAGGCCAATGGCTCTGCTATCTCCTCCCTAGCTTCCCAGAGGATCCTAGGATAAATGCCATCAGGCCCAGGAGACTTATCCATTTTCATCCTTTCCAGTATTCCCAGAACCTCTTCCCTACATACTTCAATGCCATCCATTCTAATCACTTGTGACTCAATATTCACACCAGCAACAGTGTCCTGTTCCTGAGTGAATACTGATGAAAAGTATTGATTTAGTGTCTCACCAATCTCCTCCGCCTCCACACACAACTTCCCACTACTATCCTTGACTGGACCGATACCTACCCTAGTCATCCTTTTATTCCTGACATACCTATAGAAAGCCTTTGGATTTTCCCTAATCCTACCAACTAAGGACTTTTCATGTCCCCTTCTTGCTGCTCTTAGCTCTCTCTTTAGATCCTTCCTGGCTACCTTATAACTCTCAATCGCCCCAACTGAACCTTCACGCCTCATCTTTACATAGGCCACCCTCTTCCCTTTCACAAGGGATTCCAATTCCCTATTAAACCATGGCTCCCTCACAAGACCCTTTCCTCCCTGCCTGACTGGTACATACTTATCAAGGACACTCAGTAGCTGTTCCTTGAACAAGCTGCAAATGTGTTGCTGGTCAAAGCACAGCAGGCCAGGCAGCATCTCAGGAATAGAGAATTCGACGTTTCGAGCATAAGCCCTTCATCAGGAGCTCCACATATCGATTACCCTTGAAGCCTACTTTTCCAAGCCACACATCCTAAGTCATGCCTCACCGCATCATAATTTCCCTGCCCCCAGCTATAACTCTTGCCCTGCAGTGCACACTTATCCCTCTCCATCACTAGAGTAAAAGTCACCGAGTTGTGGTCACTGTCCCCGAAGTGCTCACCTACCTCCAAGTCTAACACCTGGCCTGGTTCATTACCTAGAACCAAATCCAGTATAGCCTCCCCTCTTGTTGGCCTGTCTACATATTGTGTCAGGAAACCCTCCTGCACACATTGTACAAACACCGACCCATCTAATGAACTCGAGCTATAGCTCTCCCAGTCAATATCTGGGAAGTTAAAGTCCCCCATAACAACCACCCTATTACTTTCACTCTTCTCCTGAATCATCCTCGCAATCCTTTCTTCTATATCTCTAGGACTATTAGGAGGCCTGTAGAAAACTCCTAACAGGGTGACCTCACCTTTCCTATTTCTAACCTCAGCCCAAACTACCTCAGATGGCGAGTCTTCCTCCATCGTCCATTCCACCGCTGTAATACTATCCTTGACAAGCAATGCCACACCTCCCCGTCTTTTACCCCCACCTCTGACCCTGCTAAAACATTTAAACCCTGGAACCTGCAACAGCCAATCCTGTCCCTGTTCTACCCACGTCTCTGTAATAGCCACAACATCGAAGTCCCAGGTACCAACCCACGCTGCAAGTTCACCTACCTTATTTCTTATACTTCTGGCAATGAAGTATACACACTTCAAGCCACCTTCCTGTTTACAGGCACCCTCCTTCGAGATCGATGCCATGTTCCTAACCTCCCTACACTCCAGGTCCTGTACCATAAAGCTACAGTCCAGGTTCCCATGCCCCTGCAGAGTTAGTTTAAACCCTCCCAAAGAGCACTAGCAAACCTCCCCCCAAGGATACTGGTGCCCCTCAGGTTCGGGTGTAGACCATCCTTTTTATAGAGGTCCCACCTTCCCCAGAAAGAACCCCAGTTGTCCAGAAACCGGAATCCCTCCCTCCTGCACCATCCCTGTAGCCACGCATTTAACTGCTCTCTCTCACTGTTCCTCAACTCTCTATCACGTGGCACGGGTAACAAACCAGAGACAACAACTCTGTTTGTTCTAACTCTGAGCTTCCAACCTAGCTCCCTGAAAGCCTGTCTGACATCCTCACCCCTCTTCCTACCTATATCGTTGGTGCCAACGTGGACCACGATCTGGGGCTGCTCCCCCTCCCCCTTAAGGACCCGGAAAACACGATCAGAGACATCACGTACCCTTGCACCTGGGAGGCAACATACCAAACGTGAGTCTCTGTCGCCCCCACAAAACCGTCTGTCTGTACCCCTCACTATTGAGTCCCCAAGTACTATCGCTCTACCTTTCTCCACCCTTCCCTTCTGAGCAACGGGGCCAGGCTCCGTGCCAGAGGCCTGAACCTCGTTGCTTGCCCCTGGTAAGTCATCCCCCCCACAAGTATCCAAAACGGTATACTTGTTCTTGAGGGGAATGACCGCAGGGGGTCCCTGCACTGGCTGCTTCCTCCCACTCCCCCTCACTGTCACCCATCTGTCTATAACTTTCGGAGTAACTACTTCCCTAAAGCTCCGATCTATGACCTCCTCTGCGGGGGAGAGGAGGAGAGCGCTAGTTATAGGAGACTCTCTAGTTAGAGGGACGGACAGGCGGTTCTGTGGACATGGGCGAGACTCTCGGATGGTTTGTTGCCTCCCGGGTGCCAGGGTGCGAGACGTCTCGGACCGTGTCTTCAGAATCCTTAAGGGGGAGGGTGTGCAGCCAGAAGTCGTGGTACACATTGGCACCAACGACAAAGGTAGGAAGGGGGTGGGAAGGTCATTCAGGAGCTCAGGGAGTTAGGCTGGAAGCTAAAAGCTAGGACAGACAGAGTCGTCATCTCTGGGTTGTTGCCGGTGCCACGTGACAGTGAGGCAAGGAATAGGGAGAGAGTGCAGTTGAACACGTGGCTGCAAGGATGGTGTAGGAGGGAGGGCTTCAGGTATTTGGACAATTGGACTGTATTCTGGGGAAGGTGGGACCTGTACAAGCAGGATGGGTTGCACCTGAACCAGAAGGGCACCAATATCCTGGGGGGTAGGTTTGCTAGCACTCTTCGGGGGGGTTTAAACTAATTTGGCAGGGGGATGGGATCCGGACTTGTAGTCCAGCAAGTAAGCTAGCTGTTTGTCAGGATGTCCAAGAATGTAGGGAGGCTGTGGAGAAGGGAGCACTGACAGGGAATACTTGTGGACACAGAGATGGGCTCAAGTGCGTATACTTCAACGCAAGGAGTATCAGAAATAAGGTGGGTGAACTTAAGGCGTGGATCGGTACCTGGGACTACGATGTTGTGGCCATCACGGAAACGTGGATAGATGAGGGACAGGAATGGTTGTTGGAGGTTCCTGGTTACAGATGTTTCAGTAAGATTAGGGAGGGTGGTAAAAAAGGAGGGGGGGTGGCATTGCTAATTAGAAATGCTATAACGGCTGCAGAAAGGCAGTTTGAGGGGGATCTGCCTTTGGAGGTAGTATGGGCTGAAGTCAAAAATAGGAAAGTTGCAGTCACCTTGTTGGGTGTTTACTATAGGCCCCCCAATAGCAGCAGAGATGTAGAGAAACAGATTGGGAAACAGATTTTGGAAAGGTGCAGAAGCCACAGGGTCGTAGTCATGGGCGACTTCAACTTCCCAAATATTGATTGGAAGCTCTTTAGATCAAGGAGATTGGACGGGGCGGTGTTTGTGCAGTGTGTCCAGGAAGCTTTTCTAACTCAGTATGTAGATTGTCCAACCAGAGGGGAGGCCATATTGGATTTGGTACTCGGTAATGAACCGGGACAAGTGATGGGCTTGTTAGTGGGTGAACATTTTGGTGATGGTGACCACAATTCTGTGACTTTCACCTTGGTTATGGAGAGAGATAGGTGCGTGCAACAGGGTAGGTTTTACAATTGGGGGAAGGGAAATTACGATGCTGTAAGACAGGATTTGAGGAGCATAAGTTGGGAGCATAGGCTGTCAGGGAAGGATGTGGTGGAAATGTGGAACTTTTTCAAGGAGCAGATACGACGCGTCCTTGATATGTATGTACCTGTCAGGCAGGAAAGAGATGGTCATGTGAGGGAGCCTTGGTTGACGAGGGAGGTTGAATGTCTAGTAAAGAGGAAGAAGGAGGTTTACATAAGGTTGAGGAAACAGGGTTCAGACAGAGCAGTGGAGGGATACAGGATAGCCAGAAGGGACCTGAAGAAAGGGATTAGGAGAGCTAAGAGAGGGCATGAAAAATCCTTGGCGGTAGGATCTCGGATAACCCCAAGGCCTTTGATGCGTATGTGAGAAACATGAGAATGACGAGAACGAGAGTAGGTCCGATCAAGGACAGTAGTGGGAGATTGTGTATTGAGTCGGAAGAGATAGGAGAGGTCTTGAATGAGTACTTTTCTTCAGTATTTACAAAGGAGAGGGACCGTATTGTTGAAGAGGAGAGTATGAAACGGACTGGTAAGCTAGAGGAGATACTTGTTAGGAAGGAAGATGTGTTGGACATTTTGAAAAACCTTGAGGATAGACAAGTCCCCCGGGCCTGACGGGATATATCCTAGGATTATGTGGGAAGCAAGAGAGGAAACTGCAGAACCGTTGGCAATGATCTTTTCGTCTTCACTGTCAACGGGGGTGGTACCAGGGGACTGGAGAGTGGCGAATGTTGTGCCCCTGTTCAAAAAAGGGAATAGGGATAACCCCGGGAATTACAGGCCAGTTAGTCTTACTTCTGTGGTAGGCAAAGTAATGGAAAGGGTACTGAGGGATAGGATTTATGAGTATCTGGAAAGACACTGCTTGATTAGGGACAGCCAGCACGGATTTGTGAGGGGTAGGTCTTGCCTTACAAGTCTTATTGAATTCTTTGAGGAGGTGACCAAGCATGTGGATGAGGGTAGAGCAGTGGATGTAGTGTACATGGATTTTAGTAAGGTATTTGATAAGGTTCCCCATGATAGGCTTATGCGGAAAGTCAGGAGGCATGGGATAGAGGGAAATTTGGCCAATTGGATTGAAAACTGGCTAACCGGTCAAAGTCAGAGAGTGGTGGTAGATGGTAAATATTCAGCCTGGAGCCCAGTTACAAGTGGAGTTCCGCAGGGATCAGTTCTGGGTCCTCTGCTGTTTGTAATTTTTATTAATGACTTGGATGAGGGAGTCGAAGGGTGGGTCAATAAATTTGCAGATGATACGAAGATTGGTGGAGTTGTGGACAGTGAGGAGGGCTGTTGTCGGCTGCAAAGGGACTTAGATATGATGCAGAGCTGGGCTGAGGAGTGGCAGATGGAGTTTAACCCTGCCAAGTGTGAGGTTGTCCATTTTGGAAGAACAAATAAGAATGCAGAATACAGGGTTAACGGTAGGGTTCTTAGTCAGGTGGAGGAGCAGAGGGATCTTGGGGTTGATGTACATAGATCTTTGAAAGTTGCCACTCAGGTGGATAGAGCTTGTAAGAAGGCCTATGGTGTATTAGCGTTTATTAGCAGAGGGATTGAATTCAAGAGTCGTGAGGTGATGTTGCAGCTGTACAGGAGCTTGGTAAGGCCACATTTGGAGTACTGTGTGCAGTTCTGGTCGCCTCACTTTAGGAAAGATGTGGAAGCTTTGGAGAGGGTGCAGAGACGATTTACCGAGATGTTGCCTGGAATGGAGAATAGGTCGTACGAGGATAGGTTGAGAGTTCTCGGCCTTTTCTCGTTGGAACGGCGAAGGATGAGGGGTGTCTTGATAGAGGTTTATAAGATGATCAGAGGAATAGATAGAGTAGACAGTCAGAAACCTTTTCCCTGGGTACAACAGAGTGTTACAAGGGAACATAAATTTAAGGTGAAGGGTGGAAGGTATAGGGGAGATGTCAGGGGTGGGTTCTTTACCCAGAGAGTGGTGGGGGCATGGAATGCGCTGCCCGTGGCAGTGGTAGAGTCAGAATCATTGGTGACCTTTAAGTGGCAATTGGATAGGGACATGGATAGGTGCTTAAGCTAGGATAGATGTTCGGCACAACATCGTGGGCCGAAGGGCCTGTTCTGTGCTGTATTGTTCTATGTTCTATGTTCTATCTATGTTCTATGTTCTATGTTCAATGTTCTATGGGAAATTGTCCCATAGTGCACGGGGATGTGCAGGTTAGGGTGGATTGGCCATGGGAAATTGTCCCATAGTGTCCCAGGGATGTGCAGGTTAGGGTGGATTGGTCATGGGAAATTGTCCCACAGTGCACAGGGATGTGCAGGTTAGGGTGGATTAGCCGTGAGATATTGTCCCATAGCGCCCAGGGATGTGCAGGTCACGGTGGATTGGCCATGGGAAATTGTCGCATAGTGTCCAGGGATGTGCAGGTTAGCGAGGATTGGCCATGGGAAATTGTCCCATAGTGCCCAGGAATGTGCAGGTTAGGGTGTACTGGCCATGGGAAATTGTCCCGTCCAGAGATGTGCAGGTTAGGGTGGATTGGCCAAGGGAAATTGTCCCATAGTGCACAGGGATGTGCAGGTTAGCGTGGATTGGCCGTGGGAAATTGTTCCAAGCTACCCAGGGATGTGCAGGTCAGGGTGGAATGGCTGTGGGAAAGTGTCCCATAGTGCCCAGTGATTTGTAGGTTAGGGTGGATTGGCCATGGGAAATTGTCCCATAGTGTCCAGGGATGTGTAGGTTAGGGTGGATTGACCGTGGGAAATTGTCCCTTAGTGCACAAGGATGTGTAGTTTAGGATGGATTGACTGTGGGAAATTGTCCCACAGTGCACAGGGATGTGCAGGTGAGGGTGGATTGACCGTGGGAAATTGTCCCTTAGTGCACAAGGATGTGTAGTTTAGGATGGATTGACTGTGGGAAATTGTCCCATAGTGCACAGGGATGTGCAGGTTAGCGTGGATCGGCCATGGGAAATTGTTCCAAGCTACCCAGGGATGTGCAGGTTAGGGTGGAATGGCCATGGGAAATTGTCCCATAGTAGCCAGGGATGTGCAAGTTAGGGTGGATTGGCCATGGGAAATTGTCCCATAGTGTCCAGGGATATGCAGGTTAGGGTGGATGAGCCATGGGAAATTGTCCCGTAGTGCCCAGGGATGTGCAGGTTAGGGTGGATTGGCCATGGGAAATTGTCCCATAGTGCACAGGGATGTGCAGGTTAGGGTGGATTGGCCATGGGAAATTGTCCCATAGTGCCCAGGGATGTGCAGGTTAGAGTGGATTGGCCATGGGAAATTGTCCCATAGTGCACAGGGATGTGCAGGTTATTGTGGATTGGCCATGGGAAATTGTCCCATAGTGCACAGGGATGTGCAGGTTAGGGTGGATTGGCCATGGGAAATAGTCCCATAGTGCCCAGGGATGTGCAGGTTAGGGTGGATTGACCATGGGAAATTGTCCCATAGTGCCCAGTGATTTGTAGGTTAGGGTGGATTGGCCATGGGAAATTGTCCCATAGTGCCCAGGGATGTGCAGGTTAGGGTGGATTGGCCATGGGAAATTGTCCCATAGTGTCCAGGGATGTGTAGGTTAGGGTGGATTGGCCATGGGAAATTGTCCCATAGTGCACAGGGATGTGCAGGTTAGGGTGGATTGGCCATGGGAAATTGTCCCATAGTGGCCAGGGATGTGCAGGTTAGGGTGGATTGATCATGGGAAATTGTCCCATAGTGTCCAGGGATGTGCAGGTTAGGGTGGATTGGCCATGGGAAATTGTCCCATTGTGCCCAGGGATGTGCAGGTTAGGGTGGATTGGCCATGGGAAATTGTCCCATAGTGCCCAAGGATGTGCAGGTTAGGGTGGATTGGCCATGGGAAATTGTCCCATAGTGCCCAGGGATGTGCAGGTTAGGGTGGATTGGCCATGGGAAATTTTCCCATAGTGCCCAGGGATGTGCAGGTTAGGGTGGATTGGCCATGGGAAATTGTCCCATAGTGCCCAGGGATGTGCAGGTTAGGGTGGATTGGCCATGGGAAATTGTCCCATAGTGTCCAGGGATGTGCAGGTTAGGGTGGAATGGCCATGGGAAATTGTCCCATAGTAGCCAGGGATGTGCAGGTTAGGGTGGATGAGCCATGGGAAATTGTCCCGTAGTGCCCAGGGATGTGCAGGTTGGGGTGGATTGGCCATGGGAAATTGTCCCATAGTGCACAAGGATGTGCAGGTTAGGGTGGATTGGCCATGGGAAATTGTCCCATAGTGCCCAGGGATGTGCAGGTTAGAGTGGATTGGCCATGGGAAATTGTCCCATAGTGCCCAGGGATGTGCAGGTTAGGGTGGATTGGCCATGGGAATTTGTCCCATAGTGCCCAGGGATGTGCAGGTTAGGGTGGATTGGCCATGGGAAATTGTCCCATAGTGCCCAGGGATGTGCAGGTTAGGGTGGATTGGCCATGGGAATTTGTCCCATAGTGCACAGGGATGTGCAGGTTAGGGTGGATTGGCCATGGGAAATTGTCCCTTAGTGCACAAGGATGTGTAGTTTAGGGTGGATTGACTGTGGGAAATTGTCCCACAGTGCACAGGGATGTGCAGGTTAGGGTGGATTGGCCATGGGAAATTGTCCCATAGTGCTCAGGGATGTGCAGGTTAGCGTGGATTGGCCATGGGAAATTGTTCCAAGCTACCCAGGGATGTGCAGGTTAGGGTGGAATGGCCATGGGAAATTGTCCCATAGTAGCCAGGGATGGGCAAGTTAGGGTGGATTTGCCATGGGAAATTGTCCCATAGTGCCCAGGGATGTACAGGTTAGGGTGGAATGGCCATGGGAAATTGTCCCATAGTAGCCAGGGATGGGCAAGTTAGGGTGGATTGGCCATAGGAAATTGTCCCATAGTGTCCAGGGATATGCAGGTTAGGGTGGATGAGCCATGGGAAATTGTCCCGTAGTGCCCAGAGATGTGCAGGTTAGGGTGGATTGGCCATGGGGAATTGTCCCATAGTGCACAGGGATGTGCAGGTTAGAGTGGATTGGCCACGGGAAATTGTCCCATAGTGCCCAGGGATGTGCAGGTTCGGGTGGATTGGCCATGGGAAATTGTCCCATAGTGCAGAGGGATGTGCAGGTTAGAGTGGATTGGCCATGGGAAATTGTCCCATTGTGCCCAGCGATGTGCAGGTTAGGGTGGATTGACCGTGGGAAATTGTCCCATAGTGCCCAGGGATGTACAGGTTAGGGTGGATTGGCCATGGGGAATTGTCCCATAGTGCCCTGGGATGTGCAGGTTAGGGTGGATTGGCCATGGGGAATTGTCCCATAGTGCACAGTGATGTGCAGGTTAGCGTGAATTGGCCATGGGAAATTGTTCCAAGCTACCCAGGGATGTGTAGGTTAGGGTGGATTGGCCATGGGAAATTGTCCCATAGTGCCCAGGGATGTACAGGTTAGGGTGGAATGGCCATGGGAAATTGTCCCATAGTAGCCAGGGATGTGTAGGTTAGGGTGGATTGGCCATGGGAAATTGTCCCATAGTGCCCAGGGATGTGTAGGTTAGGGTGGATTGTCCATGGGCAATACAGGGTCACTTTGTTCAGGAGATGCTGTTATTCGGGTCAATGTCGACTTGATGGGCCGAATGATCTGCTTCCCACGTTCTCTGTGTTTCCCGGAACTTCCCACGTGCTTTAAAGTTTTCCACATCTACACCGGGAACTGGCTCAGATGCTTAGTGACATGTTAGTCAACACATCACTGCATTTACCGGGTTACCAGAAGGGGCAGTTCAGTTACCCATCAATCCCACTCCTTTCTGATACAGTTCCCATCATCCCTGCATCTCCCAGGGACAGGGTGGATTGGTCACGAGTATGGGCCCAGGAATGAAAAACTTAACGTATGAGGAACATTTGAGGACCCTGGATTTATACTCGATGGAGTTGAGAAGGATGATTGGGGATGTAACATACAGAATACTGAATGGCCTGGACAGGGTCAATATTGGGAAGGTGTTTCCATTGGGAGGAGAGACTGGGACCCGAGGGCACAGCCTGAGAGTAAAGGGAAGGCCTTTTAGAACAGAGAGGAAGAGAAACATCTCCAGCCAGAGAGTGGGGAACCGATGGGATCCATTACCACAGAAGGCAGGGGGGGCCAGGGCAGTGAGTGTATTGAAGACTGAGGTAGACAGGTTCTTGAGTATCAAGAGGGTCAAGGGTTATCGGGAGAAAGTGGGAGAATGGGGCTGAGAATCTATCAGCCACGATTGAATGGCGGAGCAGATTGGATGGGCTGAATGGCCTGCTCCTATGCCGTCCGGTCTGATGAAATTCTTCCCCTCTTCCTCCAGCTCCTGTGATGATGCCTCGCGTGTGCACAGATCTCTCCTTCCATTGGCTAATTTCAACAACAAAAAATTAGTTCCTACCTTTGGGCCAGAACACCTTGAGCCAGTAAAACCAGCAGCAAGACTGGAAACATCTCACGTAATCCCTCAGGACCTGGAGGACAGTGGAGAGAGGAACACTGGGTTAGCACCAAACCTTCACTGGCCAGGGAAGGACGTTGTGAAACCTGAAAGGGTTCAGAAAAGGTTTACAAGGATGCTGCCAGGGTTGGAGGATCTGAGCTACAGGGAGAGGCTGAACAGGCTGGGGCTGTTTTCCCTGGAGCGTCGGAGGCTGAGGGGTGACCTTATAGAGGTTTATAAAATTATGAGGGACATGGATAGGGTAAATAGACAAAGTCTTTTCCCTGGGGGTGGGGGAGTCCAGAACTAGAGGGGCATAGGTTTAGGGTGAGAGGGGAAAGATATAAAAGGGACCTAAGGGGCAACATTTCGGCCCAACCCGTCCATGCTGACCCAGATTTCCCAACCCAATCTAGTCCCACCTGCCAGCACCCGGCCCATATCCCTCCAAACCCTTCCTATCCATATACCCATCCAAATGCCTCTTAAATGTTGTAATTGTACCAGCCTCCACCACATCCTCTGGCAGCTCATTCCATACACGTACCACCCTCTGTGTGAAAAAGTTTCGCATCAGCCGCAAATGTGGAACCATCCCCTGCACAGCAAGATCCCGGTAATTAATAAATATCAGGAAAAGCAACGCTGGTCCCTGGGGAACTCGTCCACGTTCCTTCCTGGAGCCTAGAATCCATCAGTTGGCGTTTACTGTCTGTCTCCCATCACTCAGACAATCTCGTCTCTCTGTCTGTCTCAGTCCACTTTGCGAGGAAGTTCCCTCACGTTTCTGTCACGTGGCTGTCGATTGTTGGATGGAAGGTTTCCCATGTACACCACATCCACAACCTCACCCTCTCCAGCAAACGTCCCCTGTAGGAACCCGAAACAACTCACCTGCCTCCACGGGCTTGTTAATCTAACCCAAAGTCGTTCCTCCCGGGACGGTCCCACAGCACCGTGGCTCGGCTGACGGGTCTGTGATTGGAGGGACTATCTCTGCAGCCTTTCCTGAACAAGTCTGGAGGGTTTGCAGTTCTCCTGCTACCTCTGTCCCCCACCAGTGAAGACTGCAGCCTGACACTTGTCTCTGTGCTGTCTACAGTCACCAGGTCAACCCCACAATGAGTGGAGTTACCTTGTTCACAAATCCTGAAAAGCACAGACCGTTTGCAGAGTGTGCACTTGCTGTGGTGGTGTCTAGCTGAGGAACGCAGCTGTCTGTGTTCTTATCATCTTCCCCACCCCACCTTTCCATTATATCATTAGTGGGGAAACTGTCAGACACACAGCAGGGTGTATGCTGGGGTTTCTTCATTATCTCACTATACAGAGACCACAAGTTATTTGTCAGCAGTTACTGTCTGCCCCAGCACTGGATGTGTCAAGTTGCTCAATGTCATCACAGCCGCGAGTCACGCTGTTTGTAACTTGCTGGAGAAATTCGGCAGGTCTGCCAGCCTCTGTGGAGGGAGAGACCAGGGACGGGTACCATTTTGAGTCCAGTTCTGAAGATGTGTCACACTGCACTCGAAATGCTAACTCTGTTTATCTCACTCTCTCGCTCTCTCTCTCTCGCTCTCTCTCTATCTCTCTCTCCATCTCCCTCTCTCTCTCTCTCTCTCCACAGATGGAACCACATTGTCATACGGCACAGAATCAGACCCTTCGGCCCAACCAGTCCATGCCGACCATAATCCCAAACGAAACTAGTCCCACCTGCCTGCTCCTGGCCCATAGCCCTCCAAACCTTTCCCATTCATGTTCCTATCCAGAAGTCTTTTCAACATTGTCCATCCACCATTACCTCAGACAGCTCAGTCCACACACGGACCACTCTCTGTGTAAAGATGTTGACTGTCATTTCTCTTTTATATCTTTCCCCTCTCACCCTAACCCTATGCCCTCTAGTTCTGGACTCCCCCACCCCAGGGAAAAGACTTTGTCTATTTACCCTATCTATGTCCCTCATGATTTTGTAAACCTCTATAAGGTCACCCCTCAGCCTCCGACGCTCCAGGGAAAACAGCCCCAGCCTGTTCAGCCTCTCCCTGTAGCTCAGATCCTCCAACCCTGGCAACATCCTTGTAAATCTTTTCTGAACCCTTTCAAGTTTCACAACATCTTTCCGAGACCAGAATTGCACACAATATTCAAACAGTGGCCTAACCAATGTCCTGTACAGCTGCAACATGACCTCCCAACTCCTGTACTCAATACTCTGACCAATAAATGAAAGCATACCAAATGCCTTCTTCACTATCCTATCTACCTGCGACTCCACTTTCAAGGAGCTATGAACCTGCACTCCAGGGTCTGTGTTCAGCAACACTCCCCAGGACCTTACCATGAAGTGTAGAAGTCCTGCTAAGATCTGAATTAAACTCCATCTGCGTTTGTGTGTAGCCAATTCAGGATTTTGTTTTCATTCTCGGCTGGCTCCTCATCTCTGTGCCAAATGGCATACCTCAGTATCCCTGGACAGTGACCCCCGCCCCCCCCCGGTCATGGGGAACACCCCCCTCTGTGTTTATCCCTGTTGGAATTTTACAGGTTCCCGTGAGATTTCTCCACATTTGCCCCCACCGCCTTGTTCTTCAGAAATCCAGCCCGTTCAGGTGTGTGAGTCAAATTGAATTGATGTCTGGATAAGCAGTTCCCTAGGGGGGAGGGGTGGGTGGGGGTGGTGGTGGGGGGGTTTCTGGTTCGGGATGTTGACACCACCCTCTGGCAGAGCATTCACAGACGCTGAGTCAGCTGGAGAGTGTAATGTCTGCTGTGAACACAGCCAGGGTTAGAGCTGGCGGGGGAGAGAGTGGGTGATAGTACCCCTTTGTAGGAGTAATCATTCTGCCCCGTCCCACCTTCCCCCCTCCCTCTCCAACCCGGAGATATCGCTCGGTGTTGGGGGGGGGGCAGGGAGAGGGTGTTCACACACACTCCATTCCCCACTCCCTGTACCCTCTGTCTGAACTGGAAACCGGGCTGACATTCCTGTGGTGAGTGTGTTCAGAGGTGTCAGACTCAAACCTTCCCTTCCCCTGTTCCTGTCGGGGAAGTGTCACTGTGTGATGGAGTCACCCCCCTCTCCACCCTGTCTCAGTGAAGCTGTATTCTCAGACTGGGGTGGTTATCTGAGGGTACGCTACTCTCTGACACTCCCAATACTGACACAGCCAAAGATCTTCACTAGAGCACACTGCAGTCCCTCACACTCACCAGCAGCAACACCTTCACCCATCCTGCTACAAGGAGAGAGAGTGTCCCAGTTCACCCGTACGTGTCTGTGTATGTGTGTGTGTGTGTATATGGGAGAGTGACCGTGCTTGGCTGTTTGTGGGAGAGTACGTCAATGAGTGTGTGTGTGTGTGTGTGTGTGTGTGTGTGTGTGTGTGTGTGTGTGTGTGTGTGTGTGTGTGTGTGTGTGTGTATGTGTGCTGAGTGAGTGTGGGTGTGGGTATTTCTGTGAGTGTGTGTGAGAGTATCTGCGTGTGTGAGTGTGTGAATGAGTGATTGTGAGTGTGTGTGAGTGTGTGAGAGTGTGTGTGTGTTGGTATGTCTGTGTGGGTGTGTGAGAGTGTCTGCATGTGTGAGTGTGTGTGCATGTGAGAGAGATAGTGTGTGTGTGGGTGTGTGAGAGTGCATGAGTGTGTGTGGGTGTGTGTCTGAGTGTGTGAGTGCCTCTTTTCTGCAATCCTTATTCTTCCCGATAAACGTTATGCGTAACCTCACCGCGTTCCTCACTAACTCCTGAAACCTGTCCCTGACGTGGAAGCGTCAGTGTGGGACTGGGGTGGACACCATTAAAAATCCCACAACACCAGGTTATAGTCCAACAGGTTTAATTGGAAGCACTAACTTTCAGAGCGACGCTCCTTCATCAGGGAACTAGTGTGGCAGGGTCATAGGACACAGAGTTTATAATAAAAGATCAGAGTGTCCTACAGCTGATGTGATGTACTGAACTAACCCAGATTGCTGATAAGTCTTTAATCACTGAGAATGGGGGAGCGGGTTTCAATTATTAATATGTAAATCCCAGAGCTTCTTTCAAGCCACATTCCTGAGATAACTTAAGGTTTAGTTTCAGAAAGGTAACACCTCAGCTCAGATAATGCATTAAAGGTGTGAGGTTAGAGTCTGTCTGCATCCCAACCTTGAGTCAGACTGGTTCTGTTTTCAAAAGTAGGAATTGATCAAATGTCACGTGGACTGACCGCCGACAGATTGTGTTTTTTTTTAATAACGTAGATTGTATTTGCAAATGCAAATCTGCAAATGAAAATTCACCCCATAGACTTATATGTCTGTGTGTGAGGGAGAGGGAGAGAGAGAGAGAGTATGTGTGTGTGAGACTGTGTATGAGTGTATGTGTGTGTGAGACAGTGTGTGTGTGAGTGTGTGTGTGAGAGTGTGTATGTGTGTGTGAGACAGTGTGTGTGTGTGTGTGTGTGTGTGTGTGTGAGAGAGAGAGAGAGTGTGTGTGTGAGACAGTGTGTGTGTGTGTGTGTGTGTGTGTGTGAGAGAGAGAGAGAGAGTGTGTGTGAGACAGTGTGTGTGTGTGTGTGTGTGTGTGTGTGTGAGAGAGAGAGAGTGTGTGTGTGTATACCTGAGAGAGCTTGTGTATGAAAGAGGCTGTGTATGAGTACGTGAGTGTGATTGTATGTGAGTGTGTGTGTCTGTCTGTCTGTGTGATTCTGCGTGTAGCTGTGGGTGTGTGTGTGTCTGACAGAGATTTTGTGTGTGTATGCTTGTGTATGTACAGGAGTGTCTGTGGGTGTGTTTGTGGGAGTGCCTGTGTGTGTGTGTGTCTAGGAGTATCTGTGTGTGTGTGTGTGTGTGTGTAGTGCAATGGTGGTCACCTGTAATGTGACATGAACCCAAGGTCCCGGTTGAGGCCCTCACTATGGGGACCGAACTTAGCTATCAGCCTCTGCTCGGCCACTTTCCTCTGCTGCCTGTCCCGAAGTCCACCTTGGAGGATGGTCACCCGAAGGTCCGAGGCTGAATGTCCTGGACCACTGAAGTGTTCCCCAACTGGGAGGGAACCCTCCTGTCTGTTGATTGTTGTGCAGTGCCCATTCATCCGTTATCGTAGCCTTTGCTCGGTTTCCCCAATGTACCATGCCTCCGGGCATCCATGCCTGCAACGTATAAGATAGACAACGTTGGCTGAGTCACATGAGTACCTGCCACGTACAAGGTGGGAGGTGTTCCCACGCGTAATATTGGTGTCTGTGTCCACACTCTGACACGTCTTGCAGTGGTTGCTGTGACAGGCTTATAGACTATTGTGATCGATGTTGTCATAGAATCACAGACTCCAACAGCACAGATACAGGCCCTACAGCCCACACTGGTCCGTGCTAACCACAATGTCCATCCACGGTAACCCCATTTCCCTGCACTTGGCCCATATCCTGCTAATCCTTCTTCCCTAAGCATGTATTTGTCCGAATACCTATTAAATGTTGTTAATGTTCCCGCCTCAATCACTTCCCACTGACAGCTCATTCCATCTGTGTCCCACCCTCTGGGTAAAAAACGTTGCCCCTCAGGTTCCCATTTATTCTTTCCCCTCGAACCTTAACCTGATGCCCCTCAGTCCTCTATTTCCCCAACCCTGAGGGCATCCACCCTATCCCTGCCTCTCATGATGTTATACACCTCGATAAGGTCCCCCCTCAGTCTCCTACGCTCTAATGAGAATAGTCCTGGCTTGTCTAACCTCGGCTAATAATGCAGTCCCTTCAGTCCAGGCAACATCCTTGTAAATTCCTTCTGCACTTTAATAACATCCCTCCTACAGCACGGTGACCAAAACCGAACACAATCCTCCCAAGTGTGGCCTCACCAATGTCCTGTACAACTGCAACATCACTTCCCAACTTCTATATGCAAAGCCCTGACTGATGAGGGACAGTCTGCCAAAAGCCGCCTTCCCTGCCCCTGTCTACCTGGGACTCCACTTTCAGAGAACCGTGCACCTGAACTCCAAGGTCCCTCTGTTCCACTACCCTCCTTAAAGCCCTACCATTCACCACGAAATGTTATGGACTAGGCCAGACCACTCAAAACACTCTTAAACAGGCAGCACACACAGTGGGAGGCACGGTGGTTAGCACTGCTGTCTCACAGCGCTAGAGACCCGGGTTCAATTCCCGACTCAGGCGACTGACTGTGTGGAGTTTGCACATTCTCCCCGTGTCTGCGTGGGTTTCCTCCCACAGTCCAAAGATGTGCGGGTCAGGTGAATTGGCCATGCTAAATTGCCCATAGTGTTATGTCAGGGGTATATGTAAGGGTATGGGTCAGTGTGGACTTGTTGGGCCGAAGGGCCTGTTTCCACACTGTGAGTAATCTAAAAAAAACTATCTTTGCAATTTGTTTCGGTAAGTTTACAGTGAAAATTACCCAGAGTAAGTTAACGAGGTTGACTACCAGGTTTTTAAAACAGACAAAAAATTTATTCACAAAGTTATTCGATGAAACACAAAAAACAGAAACAGAAAAAAGAAAATCTCCAAACTCAGTCTTAATTACTCTGTTCCCAATAAGCAACCCCCCTTAAAACACAGCTTAACAAACAGGAACAGATGCTTGAAGTTAGAAGGGCAGAAAGAGAAACAGCCTGTTCACACAGTCCACTGCTGAACTCCCAACTAGTTCTGGACTGAACTGTTCAGCTAGAGAGCTGACCACTCCCCTTCCATTATACAGGTCACTTCTAAAACATGACCCCTTTGGCCTGAAGTCTCAACTGTTTACATATAAAGGAAAGTCCTCAAAATCCGTTTCATCTCTGTACCAAACTAGTCTAACCGGAGCCGGGAGAGCTGTTTGACCCCTCAAGGACACAGTATCCTTGAGAAAAGTAACAGCTTTGAGAGAATAAAGCAGCCAGTTTGTGATGGATACTCCTCCCTTGGCTTGACTTTCCAAACGGCAAGGCCTCGCGCTGATCGATCGATATTAGAATCCATTTGCCGTCTCTCGGCCCACGTCCCCAGCTGATCAAGGTCCTGCGGCAACTTTGGAGAGCCTTCCTCACTGGCCACGATATCGCCAAACCTACAGGAATGGGCGCAGCACCGAGCCCTGAGGGTCTCCACCCGTCACATCCCTCCAGTCCAACAAGCATCCTCCCACTATTACCCTCGGCTTCCTGTGGATAATGTGGGGAGGAAGGCCATAGTGGGATAGCTCCCTTTGTTCGGGAAGGCACTGTGTTTAAGAGCAGGGAGGTTGCGTGAATCCCACCGGACAGACTGGTTAACAAGGTGAGACCACAAGGGAGACAGGGGGCTCTCACTATCTGAGCACAGAACAGGCTCAGAGACTCACCAAAGACCCTCAGGCAGCACCTTCCAAACCCACGGCCACTTCCATCCAGAAGGACAAGGGGCAGCAGATCCATGGGAACCCCACCCCCTGCAAGTTCCCCTCCGAGCCCCTCCCCATCCCGACTTGGAAATATCTCGGCCGTTCCTTCAGTGTGGCTGGGTCCCAATCCTGGAATTCCCTCCCTAAGGGACATTGTGGGTCTACCCACAGCACATGGACTGCAGCGGTTCAAGAAGGCAGCTCACCCCCACCTTCTCAAGGGGGGCAACTAGGGACAGGAGCAGGAAATGCAGCTCACCCCCACCTTCTCAAGGGGGGGCAACTAGGGACAGGGGCAGGAAATGCAGCTCACCCCCACCTTCTCAAGGGGGGGCAACTAGAGACAGGGGCAGGAAATGCAGCTCACCCCCACCTTCTCTAGGGGGGCAACTAGAGACAGGGGCAGGAAATGCAGCTCACCCCCACCTTCTCAAGGGGGGCAACTAGGGACAGGGGCAGTAAATGCAGCTCACCCCGAAACTTCTCAAGGAGGGTAACTAGGGATGGGAGAATAAATGGAGCTCTCCACCATCTCTGGGGGCAATTAGGAATGGGAAGTAAATGGAGCCCTTCACCACCTAGAGGGGCAGTTAGGGATGGGGGGAATGAATGGAGCCCTCCACCATCTCCAGGGGCAGTTAGGGATGGAGGGAATGAATGGAGCCCTCCACCATCTCCAGGGGCAGTTAGGATGGGGGGGAATGAATGGAGCCCTTCACCATCTCCAGGGGCAGTTAGGGATGGGGCAATGAATAGAGCCCTCCACCATCTCCAGGGGCAGTTAGGGCTGGGGGGAATGAATGGAGCCCTCCACCACCTCCAGGGGCAGTTAGGGATGGGGGGAATGAATGGAGCCCTCCACCACCTCCAGGGGCAGTTAGGGATGGGGGGGATGAATGGAGCCCTCCACCATCTCGAGGGGCAGTTAGGATGGGGGGGAATGAATGGAGCCCTTCACCATCTCCAGGGGCAGTTAGGGATGGGGCAATGAATAGAGCCCTCCACCATCTCCAGGGGCAGTTAGGATGGGGGGAATGAATGGAGCCCTCCACCACCTCCAGGGGCAGTTAGGGATGGGGGGAATGAATGGAGCCCTCCACACCTCCAGGGGCAGTTAGGGATGGGGGGAATGAATGGAGCCCTCCACCACCTCCAGGGGCAGTTAGGGATGGGGGGAATGAATGGAGCCCTCCACCACCTCCAGGGGCAGTTAGGGATGGGGGGGATGAATGGAGCCCTCCACCATCTCGAGGGGCAGTTAGGGCTGGGGGGAATGAATGGAGCCCTTCACCACCTCCAGGGGCAGTTAGGGGAGTGTGAGTAAGTGGTGGCCTCTCCTGGTGAGTGAGGGGAGATGTCGCTGTGGAGAGGGAGTGAGGAAAGGGTTAACAGTGTTGCTGGTGAAGTGTCTGTCAGTCTGGGAGCGGGCCTTCTTGTGGAACCGGTTTGTGTTGAACACTGGGTGGGGACGGCTGGTACACCTGGCAACGAGTAACCCTGCCTCCCTCCAGCATTCCAGCCTCTCCCTCTCAGTGTGGGGGGGGCGGAGGGGTGGTGGGAGGGTTGGAAATGAACACTCAGCTCTCTCTCTCCGCCAGGGACCCTTGGTGTACGAGGAGAGGCTGGTCCCTCCCTCGCTCTGGGACAGCCCTGCGGGTCTCTGCTGCTGCCTTCAGGAAGTCCCGAGAGGCGGAACCGGAGATCTGGGATCCGCCGGCAGGAGAGGGATCCCAGGCCGGATCCGATCGTACGCGGTGAGTTAACGTCGCGCCCCCACCACCCCCACCACCCACCGGGGAATGGGGGAGGGGTGAGGAAGGAGAGGGAGGAGTACCCACCGCTGTGAGAGACCCGTAGAGATTCACACCAGGGAGTCAGGCCCTTCGGCCCGTCTCGTCCGTGCTGTCCCGGGAGAGGGCCCGCCCTCAAGGGGAGGGGATGACCCTCTGGGATTGAGGTGCGAAGGGGTTCACTCAGCCAGTGGGGGTGGGGTGGGGTATCCAGGGGACAATTTGGGGTCCTCTTTAAGACTGACTTGTGGATCGGTAATGGGGGAGCGTCAAGGGTTAAGGAGGGGTGAGTGGGGTGGGCCAAGGACAGATGGGCAGAATGGCCTGACTCTGCTGAGCGCTCTGGGGTCTGGTGCGGGTTACTGGGACTGCCATCCGGGAGACGGGAGAGTGTCCCTGGGTATTGAACAGGGGGGGTCGGGGAGATCATGGGGTTGAGAGTGAGGGGCAGGGGCATTGCTGTGGGTCACTGGAACTGCACCAGCCTCAGATTTACCGCGGAGACTCAGTGGTTAGCACGACTGCCTCACGGCGCCAGGGACCTGGGTTCGATCCCACCCTCTCGGGCAACTGTCTGTGTGGGGTTTACACATTCTCCCCGTGTCTGCGTGGGTTTCCTCTGGGTGCTCCGGTTTCCTCCCACAGTCCAAAGATGTGCGGGTCAGGGTGGATTGGCCATGGGAAATTGTCCCATAGTGCCCAGGGATGTGTAGGTTAGGGTGGATTGGCCATGGGAAATTGTCCCATAGTGTCCAGGGATGTGCAGGTTAGGGTGGATTGGCCATGGGAAATTGTCCCATAGTGCCCAGGGATGTGCAGGTTAGGGTGGATTGGCCATGGGAAATTGTCCCATACTGCCCAGGGATGTGTAGGTTAGGGTGGATTGGCCATGGGAAATTGTCCCATAGTGCCCAGGGATGTGCAGATTAGGGTGGATTGGCCATGGGAAATTGTCCCATAGTGTCCAGGGATGTGCAGGTTAGGGTGGATTGGCCATGGGAAATTGTCCCATAGTGCCCAGGGATGTGCAGGTTAGGGTGGATTGGCCATGGGAAATTGTCCCATAGTGCCCAGGGATGTACAGGTTAGGGTGGATTGGCCATGGGAAATTGTCCCATAGTGCCCAGGGATGTGCAGGTTAGGGTGGTTTGGCCATGGGATATTGTTCCATAGTGTCCAGGGATGTGCAGGTTAGGGTGGGTTGGCCATGGGGAATTGTCCTACAGTGTCCCGGGAGGTTCAGGATAGGTAAATTCGACAGGGCTCAATGTAGAATAACAGGGAAGGGGACTGGGTTTGGTTGGGTTACTCTCACAGGGTCAGTGTGGACGTTGGGTCAAATGGCCTGCTTCCCCACTGCAGGGATTCTCTGAGATTGATGAAATGTTTCCCGTTATTGGGATGGGGTGGGGTCACAGGCTGAGGAAGTGGGGTGGGCTGTGTCAGACTGAGCTGAGGAGAATTCTCCTCTCACAGAGAGTGGGGAGTCAGTGGGATTCACCCCCACAGAAGGCTGCAGGAATACAGTGTAGACAGGCAGGGGTCTGGGGGAACACAGTGTAGACAGGCAGGGGGCTGGGGGCAGGGGGAACACAGTGTAGACAGGCAGGGGTCTGGGGGAACACAGTGTAGACAGGCAGGGGGCAGGGGGAACACAGTGTAGACAGGCAGGGGTCTGGGGGAACACAGTGTAGACAGGCAGGGGGCAGGGGCCTGGGGGCTGGGGGCCCACAGCCTTGTCTGACATCATCAGGAGATGGAGAAGTCGATGTTCCTTCCAACCTCCTGCATCTCAGCTCATCCCTCGCTCAGAGTCAACTGTCCCTTTTCCTGACTGACATTTGCATTCTTCTCTCTCTCTCTGTCTCTCTCTGTCTGTCTCTCTCTGTCTCTCTCTGTCTCTCTCTGTCTGTCTGTCTCTCTCTGTCTCTCTCTGTCTGTCTGTCTGTCTCTCTGTCTCAGGGCTCATTCCCTACCTATACTGTCCCTCCAATCCCCACACTCTGCCACCAAGATAAATATCACCTTTTTCTCAGTTCTCTCCTGCTCTCTCTCTCACCCTCACCCATTCCCTCTCTCCTCACACCCTCCCCCCACTCTCCCTTCCCTCTCTCCCCCACCCTTCTCCTTGCTCTCTCTCTCTCTCTTCCCCCTCCTCTGTCTTTCTCCTACCCTGTCTCTCTCTCCCCTCCCCCCCATGTTTGTGAGATCTCTGTGTGTGTGTGATATCTCTCTCTCTCTCTCTCTCTCTCTCTCTCTGACCAGACTGTCTCTGTGTTCCTGAGGGGTTAATCTCTAACTGACTGAATGCTGGCACAGATTCAGGTCCAGAGTCCACACTGATCAGCTGAGGGAACTTTAATCACTCTCCCACTGATTGGGTTAGCTCCTCTGGGCCTGATTGCCAATTGGGAGTTATCTCTATCTAACCTGCTTACTCCCAGTCTCTCCCCCCAACACACACAGTACCTCAGTCAGTGCCTTCTCTCTCTCCCTCCCTCCCTCCCTGTTAAGGGAACTGGCCGTGTGTCAGCGTGTCTCGGGTCAGTGTGTTTCTGGAATGAGCTGTTGGTGTGTAATAGGAGCAGCAGTGTGGATGGGAGACTGGAACAGGTGGGGAAGACCGTTCCGAGGAGACAGCGATGGGTGAGCTGGGAGGGCCAGGGTTTAGCAGCTGGAGTTGAATGTGGAGATGTAGGAGGTTGGGAGTGGGCTGGGGAGGGGAACAGGAAGGTGAACTTTGTCTCAAAATGGAGAGAAACGTCAGTGTGGAGGGATCTGCGTTTCCTTGTATCGGGATCACAGAAAACTAGTCTGTAGGGACGTGAAGTTGAAAAGTGTGGGTCTGGAAAAGCGCAGCAGGTCAGGCAGCATCCGAGGAGCAGGAGAGTTGACGTTTCGGGCATGAGCCCTTCTTCAAGAATTCAGGCCCATAGTGCCCAGGGATGTGCAGGTTAGGGTGGATTGGCCGTGGGAAATTGTCCCATAGTGCCCAGGGATGTGCAGGTTAGGGTGGATTGGCCGTGGGAAATTGTCCCATAGTGCCCAGGGATGTGCAGGTTAGGGTGGATTGGCCATGGGAAATTGTCCCATAGTGTCCAGGGATGTGCAGGTTAGGGTGGATTGGCCATGGGAAATTGTCCCATAGTGTCCAGGGATGTGCAGGTTAGGGTGGATTGGCCATGGGAGTTGCAGGGTTTTGGGGATTGGGTAGATCCGGGTGGGATGACCTTTGAAAGGGTTGGTGTGGGTGAAAAGGACTGTCTTCCCCCCCCCCCCCCCCCCCCCCCCTCAGTGTCAGGGGAGATGTTGAATGAGTAACGGGTCAGGGGGTCTCCCGGAGAGCAGGCAGGTTGGGGCTGCGAGTGGGTCCATGATGTGATAGTATGGAAGGGTGGGGCCCAAATGGCCTCATGCTGCTCACCTTTGCTTTCCTGGTGATGGCTGTCTCTCTCTCTCTTTCCCCCCCCCCACCCCCTTGCAGGTGAGGTCCCCAGAGGGTCTGTCCATCCCCTCCCCCGTTGCTGCACAGTGCGATCCCAGGATGAAGGAGCGGTGCCGGCTGTGCGCGGCCGAGCTGAGGGGGACCCGCAGGAGGTGGATATTCGGCTCGTCCTCTGGGGTGGACCTTGGCGCCGTGCTATCCCACGTGCTGGGCCGAAGGGTGTGCCGTGGGGAGGGGGAGGGGGACGGGGAGGGGGAGTTCCTGTGCGGTAAGTGCGCCTCCTCCCTCCAGACGCTGTACCGCTTCGACGGGGTGATCGCCCGGGTGCGGGCCCTGTCGCTGCAGAAGGTCCGGGAACTCCTGGGCCAGAGGGAGAGGCTGCGGCACTACCTGCTGCACCTGCACTCCCGGAGGCGGCCCGCAGGGGGAGACTCCAGCACCGCCGGCGGCGGCAGTCCCCAGGGCAGCCAGTATGAGGCGCTGCTGGAGCAGGAGCTGGCGCTGTCCGCCTACGAGTGCTGGTCCCTGGAGTCCCGCCCCTGGGGCTGCGCGTGTCCGGGCCGGAGCTGCTCCGGGTGCTCGGCATTCCGGGTCTCCGACGCCGCCTACGAGAGCGTCTGCCGCTTCCCCCGGCGCCTGGCCCCCCTGCGGCTCTCCAGGGACAAGTCCAGGAGCATGCCCCTGGACTGGGGGGTCCTGGGCTGCAGCCCCGGCCAGGCCGGGGGCTGGGGGGCCAGCAGGTGGAGAGGGGCCGAAGGGTCTCCGCGCTCCGACGGGGGCTGGCCCCGTTCCCGCTCCCTCTCCGCCTCCTCCCTGGGAGCACCCCCTAGCTCTGAGCCCTACAGCGACGATACCCTCTCTGAGGAGGAGGGGGAGGGGGACGGGGGGCACTGGAGGTGGGCACTGTCGGCTGCACTGGCATCACTCAGGGCCATCGCCCACCGCCCGGTGCCCGTCACGCCCAGGGGCAGCAAGATCCCAGTCCGTACCCGGGCGGGAACCGAACCAGCGCTGGGAGCCCGGCACACTCCCGGAGAGTATCCCAGCGGAATCGAGGACTCCTTCCCGGAGATGGACGCTGACCTCTCGGCCGAGTATCTCCCCTTCGACCTGCGGGTAAGGAGCCTTTCGCCCCCTCTCTTCCCCTTTCCCTTCTCCGTCCTCCAACAACAACAACCTGCATTTGTGTGGAACCGCCGGGGTAGTGGAGCGAGGTGCTTCCAGTCGCCCACAGGGTGTGGGGAAGTGGGGGGTGGGGGGAGGAGGCAATGTTTCTTGCCTGCCCTTAATTGCCCCATATGGGGCCAGCATTGGGTCTGGAGTCACTTGTAAGACACAGGAGATGAGATTAGGCCATTCAGCCCATCCAGCCCGCTCCGCCATTCGACCGTGGTGGATAGGTTTCTCAACCCCATTCTCTAGCTTTCTCCCTCGACACCCAAGAGCCCACCAATCTCTGCCTTAATGCCCTGGCCCCCACAGCCTGCTGGGGCAGTGAATCCCACCGGTTCCCCACCCTCCAGCTGAAGATGTTTCTCCTCATCTCCATTCTCAAAGGACTTCCCTTTTACTCTCAGGTTGTGCCCTCGGCTCCCAGTCTCTCCTCCCAATGGAAGCACCTTCCCAACATCCACCCTGTCCAGGGTAGCCCCCCTCATCCTTCTCCACTCCATCGAGTATAAACCCAGGGTCCTCGAACACTCCTCGTAAGTTAAGCCCATTCTCGGGAACCTCCTCTGCAACCCTTCTCGGTCAGACCAGGTACGGCTGGGAGATTTCCCTCCCTGAAGGAGCCCAGGGGGTGAGGTAGACCAGACTGAGTTCCGACAGAGCCCGGAGAATGGTCACTCAGCCAGTCCCAGGGTTGGAGGGACTGTCTGACGGGGAGAGGGTGAGGGGGATGGGGCCTGGACCCCACTGGGGCTTTAGCGGATTGAGAGGCGAGCTTATTGAATGATTCTGAGGGGGGTAGGGGTGCTTGACAGGGGGAGATGGGGAGAGGGTGTTTTCCCCCCCTGTACCACCCTCTGGGCAGTGCCTACCCAGACACAGAACTGGTGGGAATTGACAGAATCCAGGGAATAGCGGATGGTTTCCAGACCGGGGACTGATCTGGAGTGGAACATTCGTTAGACTGATACTATCCCAGCCTAGATGCCCTGGGAACAGGGGGAGGGAGGGGGGGTCAGGTTCAGAGTTTACAAATGGCACTGAACATGTGCAGAGCAGGAGTGAACAGGAAGGGGTTTGGGGTCCCATTGGGGCAGTGTAGAGTGGGAGTGAACAGGAAGGGGTTTGGGGTCCATTGGGACGGTGCAGAACGGGAGTGTACAGGAAGGGGTTTGGGGTGTTGAGCGGGGGTGTACAGGAAGGAGTTTGGGGTCTATTGGGACGGTGTAGAGCGGGAGTGAGCAGGATGGGGTTTGGGGTCCATTGGGACGGTGTCGAGTGGGAGTGAGCAGGATGGGGTTTGGGGTCTATTGGGACGGTGTAGAGCGGGAGTGAGCAGGATGGGGTTTGGGGTCCATTGGGACGGTGTAGAGTGGGAGTGAGCAGGATGGGGTTTGGGGTCTATTGGGACGGTGTAGAGCGGGAGTGAACAGGATGGGGTTTAGGGCCCATTGGGACGGTGTAGAGCGGGAGTGAACAGGATGGGGTTTAGGGCCCATTGGGACGGTGTAGAGCGGGAGTGAACAGGATGGGGTTTAGGGCCCATTGGGACGGTGTAGAGTGGGAGTGAACAGGATGGGGTTTAGGGCCCATTGGGATGGTGTAGAGCGGGAGTGAACAGGATGGGGTTTAGGGCCCATTGGGACGGTGTAGAGTGGGAGTGAGCAGGATGGGGTTTGGGGTCTATTGGGACGGTGTAGAGTGGGAGTGAGCAGGATGGGGTTTGGGGTCTATTGGGACGGTGTAGAGTGGGAGTGAGCAGGATGGGGTTTAGGGCCCATTGGGATGGTGTAGAGTGGGAGTGAACGGGAAGGGGTTAGGAGTCCCATTGGGACGGTGTAGAGTGGGAGTGAGCAGGATGGGGTTTAGGGCCCATTGGGACGGTGTAGAGTGGGAGTGAGCAGGAAGGGGTTTGGGGTCTATTGGGACGGTGTAGAGTGGGAGTGAGCAGGAAGGGGTTTGGGGTCTATTGGGATGGTGTAGAGTGGGAGTGAGCAGGAAGGGGTATTGGTGCGTTGGTGCGCGTGAGGAAGGGGTGGAGGTGAAGGAACTCCAGTCTAGCTGCATCTGTGGAGAGAGGAAGGGGTGGGGAGGTGGGGTCCCTTCAGGACGGGAAGCTGCTGGGAGAAGGAATGGGGTTTTTGCGGAAGGTCAAGTTTGGGAAGGGGCTGGGTGGGTGAGCAGTGAGGTGGTCGCCGTTCACAGGGAGGGAGAGGGAGACGGAGGCCGGGGGATTGCTGATGGTAAGCACAGGTGGAAGAGAACCTGACCGGGGGGATTAGGAGCTGGGAACCAGAGACGATGGGGTGCTGCAGTAAAACCATGGGAAATTGTCCCATAGTCAGCACTTCTCACTGCGAGAGTGGGGACACTACAGGAGGCTGAGAGGACATTGACAGATTTTGGGGGGGGGGGCGGGGGCGGGGGTGTGTGAAGGGGAGATGTGGGACAGATGGGGTTCAGTGCAGAGAAGGGGGAGGGGCTGCACTTTGGTGGGAAGGACATTGAGAGTCAATATAAAATGGGAGGGTGGGCTATTCTACAGGGGGTGGGGCAGGAGCTGGGGGTAAATGTGCACAGATCACTGAAGGTGGGGGGGACAGGGAGAGGGGGCAGTGAATAAAGCACACAGTGCCCTCGGGTTTATTAACAGGGGCACAGAGTACAAGAGCAAGGGGCTGATGCTGAACCTGTCCCAGCCCCTTGTTAGACCCCAGCTGGAGGATTGTGTCCAGGTGTGGGCCCCACATTATCGGGAAGATGGGGAACACGTCGGAGAGAGAGGGCAGGAGGGATTTACAAGGACGGATCCAGGGATGGGGAAAGGTCAGCGATGAGGAGAGATGGAAGAGGGTGGGAGTGTTCTCTCTGGGAGAGAATGGGGCTGGGAGAGGGAGATCTGAGAGAGGTTTTCATAATCCCGAGGGGGGAGAGGGGGGCTGGACAGAGGAGGGAGGGAGAAGCTGTTCCTGTTGATATCTCCTTGGAGATTTTTTAGATTAGATTAGATTCCGTACAGTATGGAAACAGGCCCTTCGGCCCAACAAGTCCACACTGACCCTCCAAAGAGTTACCCACCCAGACCCGTTTCCCTTTGACTATTGCACCTAACGTGTGGGATAACGTGTGGGATAACGTGTGGGATTGCTGTCCCGGGGGAAATTCAGACTCGCACGCCCGGGTGGGTTAGTGACTGGGATCTCCAGTGATGGCTCCCATGCACTGTTCTCCCGCTCTCTCTCTGACAGAAGTTTCTGGAACATGACCCCCCACAACGTGACAGTGCGGAGCAAATGATAGCAGAGTTGCAGAAACACCTCGAGACAGCAAGGCACCACATCCAGACTCTGGAGAAACAACTGAACGGAGCAGTCTGCTCTGACCAGGTCAGTCTGTGCCTCCCCCATCCCCCCTCAGCCACCCAGCTCCACTTCCGGGACTCGGGGAAATCCGAAATGGGAATCCCGCACCATGTCTTGGAGGGGCAGACCAGTGACCCTGGATTAGGAATGGGAAAAGGGCGGTGGAGGGTGGGGTGGGGTGGGGGTGTGATGCTGAGAGTATTTAGCTGCTGTGTCCCAGTCTGGGTTCCTGGTCACCGATCTGTGCTCACCGCTCGCTCGCTGAGGTCCGGGCGTTGACTCTGAGCTGAGCTGTGATCGGTTTGGGCAGGTTGTGATCAGAGGTTACAGAGTGTCCACTCTGCACACACTGAACAGAGTAGGGTCACCCGCCAAACAGACAGGAAATAGAGGTCACCATCCCACCCTCCAGATACTGAGGGACGGACAGAGAGTCGGAAACTGAGGAACACCACCTCCTGGTGTGCTGGCAGCCTAGGCCGTGGGTCCAGACCACTCCAGAGGGAGTAGGGGAGGTCACCCAGGGTCCTGGGTCACCCAGCGGCCTGGGTAGGGGTCAGGATCTCCACCCCCTTCCCTCCATCCCTCCCTCCTGACACCTGGAACCCAAAGCTGCCCTTGGTGATGGTTACCATGACGACCACCATGGCTGCTTCATGATAAATGCCCCTCAGGGAGGGAGACCTCTCCACTCTCTGGTTCGCGTGACTGGCCCCTAAATGCCCCCTAACCCCCTCACTCTCTGTAATGGCTGAGGGAGTTGCTGCGTTCAAGGGGTAATTAGGAACCGGGGGGGGGGGGGGGGGCAATGACTCCCCCACTCCCCCTCCTCCCCCTCCCCTCCCTCTCTCCCTCTCCTCTTCCACCCCCCACATCGCTCTCTCTATCGCTGTCTCTCTCTCTCGCTCTCTTCCACCCCCCCCCCCCCCCCCCCCCCCCCACCTCCCAATGAACCCTGTGCTGTTTCTGAGGAGCAGGGGAGAGGGAGAGAGAGGGAGAGGGAGAGAGAGAGAGAGAGACCACACCGGGGACAGTCTGCTCGGTTGCAGTCTGGGCTGGGGCTGGGGGAGAGACACTGTCAGGGTGACCCCTCCTTCCCCCCCCCCCCCCCCCCCCCCCCCCCCCCCCTCACATCCCGCTGTCAGGATCCAGTCGAACTGGTCCAGGCAGTGAGTCTGCTCCTGGGCTGGGTTGTGTTGGTGCCGAAGCTGTACTCCGACACAGGAGATTTATCTCCACAGCCTGGAGAGGAGACGGATTAACCCTTTCCACATCATTCCCAAACTCCCTCCGCCTTCCGCCCCCTCACCCAAGTTCCCCAGTGTGAGACTGTGCTGGGTACACCCTTCCTTCTGCCCATCAGATTCACTCACAACCCATGGGCACGTCGTTCATCTGGGCTAGGCCCAGCATTTCCTGCCCCTGTCCCTAGTTGCCCCCCTTGAGAAGGTGGGGGTGAGCTGCCTTCTTGAACCGCTGCAGTCCATGTGCTGTGGGTAGACCCACAATGTCCCTTAGGGAGGGAATTCCAGGATTGGGACCCAGCCACACTGAAGGAACGGCCGATATATTTCCAAGTCGGGATGGGGAGGGGCTCGGAGGGGAACTTGCAGGGGGTGGGGTCCCCATGGATCTGCTGCCCCTTGTCCTTCTGGATGGAAGTGGCCGTGGGTTTGGAAGAAACAGCCGATACATTTCCAAGTCGGGAGGGGGGAGGGCTCAGGAAAGTGACTCCAATTGGTTGACCTCCATACCGAGAGGCTTGGGATACAGGAGCAGGGTGGTCTCGCTGTAACTGGACCAGGGGGTCTTGGTGAGACCACCCCGCCAGGGTCCGGGACAGTTTTGGGGGTCTCTGTATCTGGGGAAAGACGTCCTGGTGGTGGGAGGGAGCACAGCGATGGTTTCCCAGCCTGATCCCTGGGATGACAGGACTGACTGAGGGAAGAGAGACCAGATGGGGTTGGGATTATGTTTCTGGAGTTTAGGAGGATGAGCAGGTGGGGTGGGATCTCAGAAAGGTATAAAATTCCAACAGGGATTGGACAGGGGGAACACAGGCAGGATGTTCCTGATGACCAGGCCTGGGGAGGGGAGAGGGGGGGCGGTCACAGTGTAAGGATATGGGGTGGGCCAGGTCAGACTGAGCTGAGGAGCAATGTCTTCCCCCCCCCCCACCTCCAACGCCCCGAGAGTGGGGACCCTGTGGGATTCAACCCCCCCCCCCCCCACCAAGGAGGGAGGCTGGGGTGGGGGAACACAACATCAAGAGGGAGGGAGATCTCATTCTTAGGGATAACGGGATCTGAATGGGAAACAGGGACAGGGAAGCGTTGAGGCTGCACAGGATATTGGTTGTGGTGTCTCCTGGAATACCGGGTCCAGTTCTGGTCTCTCTGCTAGAGGAAGGACATTACCCACCTGGAGAGGGTTCAGAAAGGATTTACAAGGATGTTGCCAGGGTTGGAGGATCTGAGCTACAGGGAGAGGCTGAACAGGCTGGGGCTGTTTTCCCTGGAGCATCGGAGGCTGAGGGGTGACCTTATAGAGGTTTACAAAATTATGAGGGGCATGGATAGGGTAAATAGGCAAAGTATTTTCCTTGGGGTGGGGGAGTCCAGAGCGAGAGGGTCGTAGGTTTAGGGTGAGAGGGGAAAGATATAAAAGAGACCTAAGGGGCAACATTTTCACACAGAGGGTGGTACGTGTATGGAATGAGCTGCCAGAGGATGTGGTGGAGGCTGGTACAATTACAACATTTAAGAGGCATCTGGATGGGTATATGGATAGGAAGGGTTTGGAGGGATATGGGCCGGGTGCTGGCAGGTGGGACTAGATTGGGTTGGGATATCTGGGCCAGCATGGACGGGTTGGGCCGAAGGGCCTGTTTCCGTGCTGTACATCTCTATGACTCTTAATACCTTGTTTCTTTTGCTGTATTTTTAACAATGGTGTTTGAATAAAGGGTGTTTTGCTTTAAATCCGGTGGGTTGGCCAATCAAACTGCATCTGGAATCCAACACCTCCACATTCTGCCTTAAACTCAGAGTCTGAGTCCAGACGACCTTGTGAATATTCGGGAGGAGGGGGGGGGAGTGGTTGGCTTGGTGCCCAACCCCACAAACCCGTACCTCTCTCCTGCTTTGACTCTACCCTGGCCGAGGGGCCAGGATGTGGGCGTTGTACGTTCCTCCGGCAGTGGGGACAGTAACGAAGGGCCCTGGTCACAGTCTCTCTCCCTTGTTTTCTCTTCAGCAGCAGATCCAAGTTCAGCCGAATGCCGGCCAGGATTCTGACAGCGAGGTCCTCCTGACAAAGTGGTTAACGTCCCAACTACACAGCAAGGAGCGCCTACTCCAGGTGAGGATCCTCGGAGTCCCGTTTCAGTTGGCCTTCTAACAAGCCAAGGCAATTCGCAATGGACAGGTGTGGAATTATGGTGATGGAAGGGATTGCTGAGGGCAGCGCGGTAGATGTGACCTATATGGGCTTCAGTAAGGCGTTCGACAAGGTTCCCCATGGGAGACTGATTAGCAAGGTTAGATCTCACAGAATACAGGGAGAACTAGCCATTTGGATACAGAACTGGCTCAAAGGTAGAAGACAGAGGGTGGTGGTGGAGGGTTGTTTTTCAGACTGGAGGCCTGTGACCAGTGGAGTGCCACAAGGATCGGTGCTGGGTCCTCTACTTTTTGTCATTTACATAAATGATTTGGATGTGAGCATAAGAGGTACAGTTAGTAAGTTTGCAGATGACATCAAAATTGGTGGTGTAGTGGACAGTGAAGAGGGCTACCTCAGATTACAACAGGATCTGGACCAGATGGGCCAATGGGCTGAGAAGTGGCAGATGGAGTTTAATTCAGATAAATGCAAGGTGCTGCATTTTGGGAAAGCAAATCTTAGCAGGACTTATACACTTAATGGTAAGATTTACAAGGATGTTGCCAGGGTTGGAGGATCTGAGCTACAGGGAGAGGCTGAACAGGCTGGGGCTGTTTTCCCTGGAGCGTTGGAGGCTGAGGGGTGACCTTATAGAGGTTTACAAAATCATGAGGGGCATGAATAGGGTAAATAGGCAAAGTCTTTTTCCCTGGGGTGGGGGAGTCTAGAACTAGAGGGCATAGGTTCAGGGTGAGAGGGGAAAGATATAAAAGAGACCTGAGGGGCAACTTTTTCACCCAGAGGGTGGTATGTGTATGGAATGAGGTGCCAGAGGATGTGGTGGAGGCTGGTACAATTACAACATTTAAGAGGCATTTGGATGGGTATATGAATAGGAAGGGTTTGGAGGGGTATGGGCCGGGTGCTGGCAGGTGGGACTAGATTGGGTTGGGATATCTGGTCAGCACGGACGGGTTGGGCCGAAGGGTCTGTTTCCCTGCTGTACATCTCTATAACTGACTGAGTGAATCTCCTCCCCCCCCCCCCCCCCCCCCCCCCCCCCACACTCCCCCCTACGCTCTCAGATATGGAATTTCTAACTGGAATTTCTGATTTCTGGAATTGTGTTGATGGAGATAGGATTGGTGTGTTTGTCCGGGCGATTAGCTGAGCCCCTGTGTCTGCTCGATTTCAGAGGCTGTTGCTAGGTGACCGTGTTGTGGGGTGGGGCGGGGGCTGTTTGGTTTCTGTGTGCTGTGAAGGAGCTCGAAAGCTGTTTAATATAATGCAGCTTCTCTACTCCTCCTCTCTTTTTCACCCCCCCCCCCCCCCCCCACCACCCTCAGCAATGTCTGGAGTTGCTCAGGCAGCTGCTCAGTGGGTCCAGTTCGGTGCAGGATGTGAAGACTGACCTGGTTGAGAAGCTCCGAGACCAACTACGAGAGCGTGATGGAGAGCTGCAGGTAACGAGAGACGGGCTCCCACTATACACCACCCCCCCCTCCCCACCACGCCACCCCCACAGCCCGGTCCCTCTGAACATGCCCCACATTGATTCCGAGTGGGATTTATACCTCACCAGCCCGGCTAACGGGAACGCTCCAGAAATCCCTCCATCCGGCAATCCGCAGGGATTGGTTAACGCTGCAGGTGACGGACTTTAAAACAATAGAACACATCACAAGATACAAAACACATTGGGTTGTGCAGGTCAGAACACGCTGTCAGGCTGGGACACAGCACTGTGTACACGCTGTCAGGCTGGGACACAGCACTGTGTACACGCTGTCAGGCTGGGACACAGCACTGTGTACACGCTGTCAGGCTGGGACACAGCACTGTGTACACGCTGTCAGGCTGGGACACAGCACTGTGTACACGCTGTCAGGCAGGGGCACGGCACTGTGTACACGCTGTCAGGCAGGGGCACAGCACTGTGTACACGCTGTCAGGCAGGGGCGCGGCACTGTGTACACGCTGTCAGGCAGGGGCGCGGCGCTGTGTACACGCTGTCAGGCAGGGGCGCGGCACTGTATACACGCTGTCAGGCAGGGGCGCGGCGCTGTATACACGCTGTCAGGCAGGGGCGCGGCGCTGTGTACACGCTGTCAGGCAGGGGCGCGGCGCTGTGTACACGCTGTCAGGCAGGGGCGCGGCGCTGTGTACACGCTGTCAGGCAGGGGCGCGGCACTGTGTACACGCTGTCAGGCAGGGGCGCGGCACTGTGTACACGCTGTCAGGCAGGGAATTCCAGGATTGGGACCCAGCCACACTGAAGGAACGGCCGATATATTTCCAAGTCGGGATGGGGAGGGGCTCGGAGGGGAACTTGCAGGGGGTGGGGTTCCCATGGATCTGCTGCCCCTTGTCCTTCTGGATGGAAGTGGCCGTGAGTTTGGAAGGTGCTGCCTGAGGGTCGGCACCGAAATGTAACTTCAGACCGGGTTTCAATAGTAACCCCACCCCCACCCACCCCCCCCCCCCCCCCCCCCCTCCACACACACACACACATTCCCCCCCACCCACACATCCCCCCCCTCACACACATCCCCCCCTCTCACACACACACTCCCTCCCCCCACCTCACACACCCCCTCAGTCTGTGATACCCACTCTAACGAATGGCCTGAGTACTGTTCCCTCTATCCCTGATCACTAACACGCCTTTCCCCATTTCCTCCTGGCTCAGAGGTTGGGGTAATGCTACAGCAGGGGCTGCTGGGGGACCGAATCCTGCATTCACCTGCTCGATACACACTCTGGACTGGACAGATACACCCCCCACCCCTCCCTCCCCACCCCCACTCCCACCCCGCCCCGGTGAGAGCGAAAGGGGAATAGGTGCGCACCTCAGGATCTCTCAAGGGCTGACGCTCCATCAGCTCTGGGCGCTATTTCAAGGCAGAATCAGCTTGGGGTGTGGAGTGAGGCCATTTGTCCCATCGTGCCTGCTCCCATCCTATCTCCCCCACCCACACAGGAGTTGTTGCTGCTGGCCCTGCATTGGAATCGTGTGTGTGTGGCGATTTTATTTCTCCTGTTGTTGTTGTTGTTGTTGTTGTTGTGTTTGAAGGGGGCTGCTGGTGATACTTGTGCTGCTGCTCAGGAGAGAGACATCGAGGCTGAGGGGTTGCGAACAGCTCTCCGACAGAAGGATCTGGATCTGAAACGCCTCACCGAGGTCGTAGCAAGGAATGAGGAAATGATTCAGGTGAGTTACTCCCCCCACCTTCCCCTCCTGCCCCTCAATCCAGCGCAAACCCACTCAAACCTCTCCCAACACTCACCCAACAGAGGGGCCTTGGAGTGCAGGCTCATAGCTCCTTGAAAGTGGAGTTGCAGGTAGATAGGATAGTGAAGAAGGTGTTTGGTA
Organism: Hemiscyllium ocellatum; assembly: GCF_020745735.1. Taxonomy (NCBI): domain Eukaryota; kingdom Metazoa; phylum Chordata; class Chondrichthyes; order Orectolobiformes; family Hemiscylliidae; genus Hemiscyllium; species Hemiscyllium ocellatum. The sequence goes on from NC_083435.1 coordinate 3,730,318, forward strand.
TGTTTTCCTTTATTGGTCAGAGTATTGAGTACAGGAGTTGGGAGGTCGTGTTGCAGCTGTACAGGACATTGGCTAGGCCACTGTTGGAATATTGCGAGCAATTCTGGTCTCCTTCCTATCGGAAAGATGTTGTGAAACTTGAAAGGGTTCAGAAAAGATTTACAAGGATGTTGCCAGGGTTGGAGGATCTGAGCTACAGGGAGAGGCTGAACAGGCTGGGGCTGTTTTCCCTGGAGCATCGGAGGCTGAGGGGTGACTTTATAGAGGTTTACAAAATCATGAGGGGCATGGATAGGGTAAATAGACAAAGTCTTTTCCCTGGGGGTGGGGGGAGTCCAGAACTAGAGGGCATAGGTTTAGGGTGAGAGGGGAAAGATATAAAAGAGACCTAAGGGGCAACTTTTTCACACAGAGGGTGGTACGTGTATGGAATGAGCTGCCAGAGGATGTGGTGGGGGCTGGTACAATTACAACATTTAAGAGGCATTTGGATGGGTATATGGATAGGAAGGATTTGGAGGGATATGGGCCGGGTGCTGGCAGGTGGGACTAGATTGGGTTGGGATATCTGGGTCAGCATGGACGGGTTGGGCCGAAGGGTCTGTTTCCGTGCTGTACCTCTCTATGACTCTAATTCCCCCACATTCCCTTCCACCCGGCCCATCCCACTAACACTGGGCAGTGCCTTCTACCACAGACCCACACTGGATCGGGGCATCTACTTACCCTCACCACCCTGCCCTTGGTTCCAAAGCTCTCGCCCTGGGGCAGGAGCTGGGGGGGTATTCCAAAGGGACAATGGATAGAGAGATGGGTGGCAGGGATAGGGGGGAAAGGGCAGGAGACTGGGAACTGGGGGATAGAACCAGTGTAGAAGTGATGGGCTGAATGGCCAGCTGTACTACCCCAATCCTGTGATTAATTGATTGATTTGGGTTCACTCTCTGTCCCCGTGTCTGAGTTTGTCACTCCTGTTATCCCAGGGGGGGAGCTGGGTGCTCCCTCAGCCTCCCCCCACTACCACCCCCCAGAGTCATCCCAGGAGGGAATGTCCCAGGGAGAGTGTGTGAGGGGGGTGGGTGTGTGTGTGTGTGTGGGGGGGGGGGCTCGGACAGCCTGTGACCCTCTCCCTCTCTGCCAGATGCTGGGTGGGACGCTGAAGGAAAAGGACACTGTCGCTGAGCAGCTGGAAGCTCAGTGTAAGAACCTGAAGGAGGTGGGCAGCAGGAGGGAGAGGGAGAGAATGGCCTCACTGCAGGAGAAGGACCATCTCATCGCTCAGCTCCGGGTCGCGCTCAACAACAGCATCAAAGACGTGGAGGTGAGGGAGGGGGAGGGAGGGGGGGGAGAGGGAGGGAGGATAGAGAGGTGGGGAGGGAGGGGGGAGGATAGGGAGAGAGAGGGAGGAGGGTAGGGAAGAGAGAGAGGGGGCGAGGGAGGATAGGGAGAGGGAGGAGGGAGGGTGGGGATGGAAAGGGAGGAGGAAGATGGGGAGGTGGAAGATAGGGAGGAGGAGGGAGGAGGGGGAGGGAGGAGGAGGGAGGGGGCTTTTGGAGGGACGGGGGGAATTGGGAACTGGCCTCAATAATGACCCACCAACAACTCACTCAGCTCTCTGTCCCTCCCCTCCCCATCCCTTCTCTCACCCGTTCCCCCCCCCCCCTCCATTCCTCCCCCCGTTCCCCTCCACCTCTCTCCGTCCCCCCCTCTGTCCCCTCCCCACCCTCTGACCCAGGCCCTCACTGACTCAGTGTTGAGCCGGGGCCTGGAGTCGGGATGTGAGTCCGAGCCTGCCCCCCTAGGCCTGAGGCTGAAGGAGAAGGCAGAGCTGCTGGGCCGGATGCTCTCTGATCAGGAACGGCGGGATGTGGACCACCGGGAAGCCATCGCGGACCTTCTCAGCATCATCGGGAAACGGGACCAGGTCATACAGGTGATCCATCCCGTTCCCTAAATGTTCAGGACACAGTGACTTCCTAATCTCGGAATGGCCAAAGTCCCCCTCTGACCAGGCCCCGGAACCCCCTCCTGACCAGGCCCCAAATCTCCCCCTCCTGACCAGGCCCCGAATCTCCCCCTCCTGACCAGGCCTCAAAACCCCCTCCTGACCAGGCCTCGAAACCCCCTCCTGACCAGGCGCCGGAACCCCCCTCCTGACCAGGCGCCGGAACCCCCCTCCTGACCAGGCGCCGGAACCCCCTCCTGACCAGGCCTCGAACACCCCCCTCCTGACCAGGCCTCGAACACCCCCCTCCTGACCAGGCCTCGAACACCCCCCTCCTGACCAGGCCTCGAACACCCCCCTCCTGACCAGGCCTCGAACACCCCCCTCCTGACCAGGCCTCGAACACCCCCCTCCTGACCAGGCCTCGAACACCCCCCTCCTGACCAGGCCTCGAACACCCCCCTCCTGACCAGGCCTCGAACACCCCCCTCTGACCAGGCCCCGGCACCCCCCCTCTGACCAGGCCCCGGAATCCCCCCCGACTCAGCCCGAACCGACATGGCAGGGGTGGGAGGTGCGGGGAGCAGGGTGGTCTCGCTGTAACTGGACCGGGGGCTCTTGGTGAGACCACCCCGCCTGGGTCCGGGACAGTTTTGGGGGGGTCTCTGTATCTGGGGAAAGATGTCCTGGTGGTGGGAGGGAGCACAGCGATGGTTTCCCAGCCTGATCCCTGGGATGACAGGACTGACTGAGGGAAGAGAGACAGGATGGGGTTGGGATTATGTTCGCTGGAGTTTAGGAGGATGAGCAGGTGGGGTGGGATCTCAGAAAGGTATAAAATTCCAACAGGGATTGGACAGGGGGAACACAGGCAGGATGTTCCTGATGACCAGGCCTGGGGAGGGGAGAGGGGGCGGTCACAGTGTAAGGATATGGGGTGGGCCGGGTCAGACTGAGCTGAGGAGCAATGTCTTCCCGCGCCCCCCCCCCAAAGAGAGTGGGGACCCTGTGAGATTCACCTCTCACCCCCACCCCCCAACAGAGGGGGATGGAATGGGGGAACACAGCATCAAGAAGGAGGGCGATCTCATTCTTAGGGATAAAGGGTTTGGGGGAGAAAGTGGGCAGGGGAGACTGAGTTGGAAGGGTGACAGGCTGGAGGGGCTGAAGGGCCACTTCCTGCTGTCTCCTCTCTGTGTGTGTGTGTGTAAATGGAATCCATCTCATTGTTCCTCCATCTTGGATCCCCAGTTTGGGAATAATTTCCGAGTGTGAGTGTGAGTGTGAGTGTGAGTGTGAGTGTGAGTGTGAGTGTGAGTGTGAGTGTGAGTGTGAGTGTGAGTGTGAGTGTGAGTGTGACTTTTGTTTTTTGAGTCTGTTTTCTGTCCTCCCTCAGGAACTATCGCAGCGTCACCGGGAAGTGCTGGCCAGTGAGGCCGAGAAAGTCCGGAGTCTCCGGACACAGCTCTCCGCCAGAGAGCGGGAAGTGGCCAAACTCCAGACCTTGCAGTCAACTCGGGTTCAGGAATGTTTGACTGAACTGGAGGACCTGAGGGGAATACTGGAACACAAGGACCAAGTGATCCTGGTAGGGCCTTCCCTGCCGACCTGGGGTATTGGGGTTCAGATAGTTCAGGGTATTGGGGTTCAGGGTGTCAGGGTGTTGGGGTCTTTGGGTTCAGGGGGTAGGGGTCTTGGCAAAAGGTGTTGGGCTGTTGGGGGCCAGGGTGTCAGGGTTTTGGGGTTGGGGGTTCGGGCGTCTTCACCCAGAGAGTGGGGACCCTGTGGGATTCACCCCACCCTCCCGCCCCACAGATGTGTCCGGATTTTGGGGTTGGAGAGCACAGAAACAGACCCTTCGGCCCCATCGGTCCGTGCTGATCGCTCAGGCCAAAATAGACTAGGCCCATATCCCACCGAACGTTTCCTGGTTACATTCGGTTTGAATGGTGGGACCCTGGGGGATTTACAGAGGAGTAATGGGATCCTGCAGTGCATGTCCACACATCCATGAAGGTAGCAGGAGAAGGAGTAGGCACATTGGGGACTTGGCATTATTAGTCAGGGCATTGAGTATCCGGGCGGGATGGTGACGATGGGAGACTTGTCGTTATTAGGGTATTGAGTATCCGGGCGGGATGGTGACGATGGGAGACTTGTCGTTATTAGGGTATTGAGTATCCGGGCGGGATGGTGACGATGGGAGACTTGTCGTTATTAGGGTATTGAGTATCCGGGCGGGATGGTGACGATGGGAGTCTTGTCGTTATTAGGGTATTGTGTATCCGGGCGGGATGGTGACGATGGGAGACTTGTCGTTATTACGGTATTGAGTATCCGGGTGGGATGGTGACGATGGGAGACTTGTCGTTATTGGGGTATTGTGTATCCGGGCGGGATGGTGACGATGGGAGACTTGTCGTTATTAGGGTATTGAGTATCCGGGCGGGATGGTGACGATGGGAGACTTGTCGTTATTAGGGTATTGTGTATCCGGGCGGGATGGTGACGATGGGAGACTTGTCGTTATTACGGTATTGTGTATCCGGGCGGGATGGTGACGATGGGAGACTTGTCGTTATTAGGGTATTGGGTATCCGGGTGGGATGGTGACGATGGGAGACTTGTCGTTATTAGGGTATTGAGTATCCGGGCGGGATGGTGACGATGGGAGACTTGTCGTTATTAGGGTATTGTGTATCCGGGCGGGACGGTGGTGTGGCGGGAACAGGGATGTTGGTGGTTAAATCTCACTGGGGTGGGGTTCTGGGTGAAGTGTAATTGGTTCCTCTCTCTCCTCTCTTTCTCTCTGTCCCGCCGGGAGCAGGGTCTTTTGGAAGACGGCCAAGCGAGAGACCGGCTGCTGTCCACCCTCCAGGAACAGCTCAGTGAGTCTGTGTTACTGAAGGTCACTATGAAGCAGACCCTGTGAGACCACAGAGAGTGTCTCGGTGAGCTCAACACCACACAGCCAGCTCCCTCCCTGCCTCTCCTGTCAGGCCATCACAACCACGAGGCCATTCTGTCCCTCAGACCCTGGTCTGTCCTTTTACTCCCATCGTGGATGATCTCCTCTCTCCCTCCCTGCCTGACCCTGTAGCCCTCTAACACGTTAAAACCCACTCTCCCCCTCTCTCTCATGCTGTCCCTGTCACACACACTCTTCCCTCTTTCTCTCTCCTTCTGTCTTTCTCTCATTCTTTTTCTCTCTCTCTCTCTATCTCCTTCTCTGCCTCCTTCTCTATCTCTGTCTCTTTCACTCTCACCCCTCGACAGCCCTCTGCTGTAGGGAATCCCACAGATTCACTCCCATCGGAGAGTGAAGAAATTCCTCCCCATCTCCATCTTCAATGGGTTCGCCCTCACTCTGAGATGGGGACCCTGTGCGCCCTAGAGTCTCCCACCCAAGGGGGGAATACCCTCTCCCCATCTCTTCCCCCTGTGAATGTTCTCTGTATCGATAAGGTCACCTCTCAATCTTCTCCACTCCAATGGGGACCAGAGCCCATTCCCTCCCCATCGGACAGTCGCTTCATCCCTGAGAGTGGCCGAGTATGGTCTGTCTCCAAGGGCAGTCTCCCATTCCCCAGATATGGGACTCCCCCCACCCTCACCTCCCAGACTGCTCCCAGGAGTGTGGCTGGGGTCCCATGGAATGGTGGAAGGGCTGAATGGCCTCCGTTTGCCCTGATGGTCTGGGTCTGTGTGATTCCAGGTTCGGGACTAACCTCCTGTCTCTCTGCTGTTGTTGTGTTTGTCAAAGGGATGGACCCAGAACTCGATCAGCACATCGTCGATGATGATGGACACCCAGAGAACTGCCAAACGGTCTCCTCTCCCTCCTGCTGGAGCTTGTGGGTGTTCCTGAACCCTGTCAATGCGGACTCAACATGTCAACACGCTCTCCCACGTTCTCTCTCTTCCCCCTCCCTCCCCTGCTCTCTCTCACACCTCAGACACTGCCAGACCTGCTGAGTTTCTCCGCCAGATCTATGAGAGCTACCATTGAGTTAAGGATCATGTTCAGAAGAGTTTGTCCTTCTCCCCCTCCCTCCCTTGCTCCCCTCTCCCCTCTCCCCCTCGGATTCCCCCTCCCCAGGGTGTGGAACACCTTGTCTGGGTTGGTCTCTCCTTCCTTTCTGGGATTGGGGTTTGCCGGAGAGCTGGGTAATGCCTCACTTCTCTGGATTAGCTCCTGGGTGGAGTGAGCACACATGCATACACACACACTCAAATACACCCCAACACGTGCACACGCGTACACACACGTGCGCACACATGTACACGTGCACATGCACACGTACACTTGCACACACACACTTGCACGTGCACACACGTACACTTGCGCACACACACACTTACACAAACACGAGCACACACATGCGCGTGCACACACACTCACTCACTTACACACTCTCTCTCTCTCGCTCACATTCTCTCTCCCTCACACACATTCACACACACATTCTCACACACACACACACACACACTGTCTCTCACTCTCTCACACGCTCTCACACGTACACTCAAACACACCACCAACACACTCACTCACTCACACACACGTGCGCATAGTGTGGTTTCTGGGAATGGGATCTGTGCTTAAATCTTCATCTTCCCACTTAGTTACTGGGAATACTCCATGTAACATCTGAAATTCCTAAACGTATATTAAATCTTCTGTACCCGGTTTATTTTTTCTAATGTAAATTATAAAGGTGAATTGGTAAGGGCACGGGTCTGAACTTTCTTTCAGTCTCATGGGTCGATATTTTTAGATTCATTGCTGTGATGTAGGTCCCTCTGGTGAGGCCCAGCATTTATTACACTGTCCCTAACTGCCCCCCATCCACGTCAAGATGGGGAGGGGCTCGGAGGGGAACTTGCAGGGGGTGGGGTTCCCATGGACCTGCTGCCCCTTGTCCTTCTGGATGGAAGTGGCCGTGGGTTTGGAAGGTGCTGCCTGAGGGTCTTTGGGGAGTTTCTGCAGGGAATCTTATAGCTGGTACACACTGCTGTTACTGAGTGTCGGGGGTGGAGGGATGGGATGTTTGGGGAGTTTCTGCAGGGTATCTCGTAGATGGTACACACTGCTGTTACTGAGTGTCGGGGGGTGGAGGGAGGGGATGTTTGGTGAGTTTCTGCAGGGTATCTTGTAGCTGGTACACACTGCTGTTACTGAGTGTCGGGGGGGTGGAGGGAGGGGATGTTTGGGGAGTTTCTGCAGGGTATCTTGTAGATGGTACACACTGCTGTTACTGAGTGTCGGGGGGTGGAGGGAGGGGATGTTTGGGGAGTTTCTGCAGGGTATCTTGTAGCTGGTACACACTGCTGTTACTGAGTGTCGGGGGGTGGAGGGAGGGGATGTTTGGGGAGTTTCTGCAGGGTATCTTGTCGATTGTTCTGTGCAGCAGTGTGTACCAAGAACATTTCCTGTCCAGGAACAGGCCCTTTGGCCCTCCAAGCCTGAGCCAATCTAAATCCACTGTCTAAACCTGCTGTCCAATTCCTAAGCATCTGTATCCCTCTGCTACCTATCTACTCATGCATCTGTCTAGATGCGTCTTAAATGAATCTACCGTGCCTGCCTCTACTATCTCTGCTGGCAACGTGTTCCAGGCACCTACTACCTTCTGTGTAAAGTACTTGCCGTGTGTATCCCCTTAAACTTTTCACCTCTCACCTTGAAAGCGTAACCTCTCATTATTGAATCCTTCATCCTGGGAAAAAGCTTATCTCTATCTATCCTGTCCATACCCTCAAGGATTTTGTAAACCTCAATCAGGTTCCCCCCTCAATCTCCTTTTTTCTAATGAAAACAATCCTAAGCTCCTCAACCTCTCTTCATAGCTAGCACCTTCCATACTTGGCCACATCCTCGTAAACCTTCTCTGCACCCTCTCCAAATGTTGCAACCAGAACTGTACACAGTGTTCTAAATGCAGCCGAACCAATGTCTTGTACAATTTTAACATGGCCTGCCAGCTCTTATACTCACTGCCCCGTCCGATGAAGGGCAACCATACCATATGCCTTCTTGACCACTATCCACCTGTGCAGCAACCTTCAGGGTGCAATGGACCTGCACTCCCAGATCTCTCTGCTCAGCAACTTTTCCCAAGGCTCTTCCATTTACTGTGTAATTTGCTCTAGAATTAGATTTCCCAAAATGCATCACCTCACATTTACCTGGATTGAACTCCATCTGCCACTTCTTCGCCCAACTCTCCAGTCTATCTATATTCCCCTGTATTCTTTGACAGTCTGCTATGCTTTCTGCTACTTCACCAATCTTTGTGTCATCTGCAAACTTACTGATCAGCCCAACAATGCCCTCTTCCAGGTCATTTATGTATATCACAAACAACAGTGGCCCCAGCACTGACCTCTGTGGAACACCACTGGTCACCTTTCTCCATTTCGAAAAGCTCCCTTCAACTATTACTCTCTGTCTCCTGTTGCTCAACCAATTCTTTATCCAACTAGGTGGAACACCTTGCACACCATGTGACTTCACTTTTCCCATTAGTTTACCATGGGGAATCTTATCAAATGCTTTACTAAAGTCCATGTTTATGACATCTACAACCTTTCCTTGATCTATCAATTTGGTCACTTCCTCAAATAACTCTCTTAACTTAGTAAGGCATGGTCTCCCCTGCACAAAACTATGTTGCCTATCACTGATAAGCCCATTTCTTTCCAAATATAAAAAAGATTTTATCCTTCAGTTCCTTCTCCAGCAACTTTTCCATCATTGACGTCAGGCTCATTGGTCTGTAGTTACCTGGAATATCTTTCTACCCTTGTATGGGGGACAACATGAGCAACCCTCCAGTCCTCCAGCACCTCACCTGTGTTTAAGGATGCCACAAAGATATCTGTCAGGGCCCCAGCTATTTCCTCTCTTGCCTCCCTCAGCAATGTGGAGTAGATCCCTTCGGTCCTGGGGAGTTGTCCACCTTAATACACTCTAGCCTACCCAACACATCTTCCCTGCTTACATCAGCGTAATCCAGAGTAATCAAATGTCTATCTCTAATCTCAAGATTCACCATGTCCATTTCCTCAGTGAACACTGGTGCAAGGTAATCATTCAGAATCTCACCCATTCTCTCAGGTTTAACACACGGCGTTCCTTCCTCATCCTTTAGTGGACCAATCCTTTCTCTAGTTACCCACTTGCTTCTTACACAAGAATAAAAGGCTTTGGGATTCTCCTTAATTCTGCTCGCTAAAGTTATTTCATGACCCCTTTTAGCCCGCTGGATTCCTCGTTTAAGACTGGTCCTACTCTCCCAATATTCCTCCAGGGCCCATTCTGTTCTTATGATTAGATTAGATTACTTACAGTGTGGAAACAGGCCCTTCAGCCCAACAAGTCCACACCGACCCGCCGAAGCGCAACCCACCCACACCCCTACATTTACCCCTTTCCTCACACTACGGGCAATTTAGCATAGCCAATTCACCTGACCCGCACATCTTTGTGACTGTGGGAGGAAACCGGAGCACCCGGAGGAAACCCACGCAGACACGGGGAGAACGTGCAAACTCCACACAGTCAGTCGCCTGAGTCGGGAATTGAACCCAGGTCTACAGGCGCTGTGAGGCAGCAGTGCTAACCACTGTGCCACCCACTATGTACGCTTTCGTTTTCCTCTTGTCAATCATACGTTTTCTCCTGTCATCCACGGTTCACCAATCTCGCCCTTCCTATCCCATGGTGGGGCTGGAAGGAGAGTTGAAGTGTTTGGCTGCAGGGCAGCATGGTTGTTTGGTGCGTGCGTTCCAGAGATGTTCTCTGAAATGTTCTGCGAGTTGGCATCCTGTCTCCTCAATGTAGACGAAAGCACATTGAGAGCAACGGACACAGTAGATGAGATATTTGGATGTGCAGGGAAATCGCTGCCAGATGTGAAAGAATCCTTTGGGTCTAGGACAGAGGTGAGGGGGGGGCTGGTGTGGGCGCAGGTTTTACACCTCTTGCTGCAGCATGGGAAGGTGCCGGGAGTGGAGGTTGGGTTAGTGGGAAGCGTGGATCTAACGAGGGAGTCACAGAGGGAGTGGTCTCTGTGGAACGCTGATCGGGGTGGGAGGGAAATACAGTATATCTCTGGTAATGGGGTCTGATTGTAGGTGGTGGAAATGGCAGAGGATAATGCATTGTATCCGGTGATTAGTGGGTGGAAAGTGAGGACTGGGGGGGGGGGGGGGGGGGGGGGTTCAATCCTTGTTGCAGTTGGAGGGGTGGGTTCAAGGGTGGAAGTGCACTGGAGGGTGGTGTTGACCATGTGGGAGGGGGAAATTGACGTATCTGCTCCCGGGAGGAACGCTTCCACTCCAGGACGTCCCAGATGGACTCCTACTTCAAGGATGGCAGAGGGGGGGGGGGGGTGGGATTGGGAATAAGGGCCAGTGTTTTCACAGGGGTGGGGGGGTGGGGTTGGGAAACCGAATCCAGTCAGGCATTGGCCCCTCAGGAAGATCCCAAATGGGGAGCGATCCAACGGAGAAGCGAGCGCAGGAGGGAGCGACCTGCTCAGAGAAACACGGTGCGGAACTACCCAGGGGAGGAATCAGCTCAGATTCCCAGTGAGACGGACTGGCAGGTTTGGGGAACCAAGAGTGGGCTGTGGTGAATGTGAGGGGGAGGGGAAAACACCCCCATTACTCCTGGCTGTTCCAGTGACGTGTACCTCACTCCCCGAGAGAGGGTGGGGAGCGTTAGAGCCCGGAGACACTGGAGCACCCACCCTCCCCATCCCGACTTGGGAATATATTGGCGTTCCTTCAGCGTCACGCACTCTCTCCCTCTCTCTCTCTCTTTCACTCCCTCTGGTGGAGCTGTTTATTCAGGGCTTGCTGAGATATGAAACTGAAAATGTTTTTCTTTAACAGGCATTTTTAAACTCCCACACTGCCGCTACTATTTCCCCCAGCAGCCACGTGGCGTGTGTGGGTGTGTGTGTGCGCGCCCGCACACAGGTGTGAGACAGAGGGTGTACGACACAAGATGTACAAATCTTTATTCAGTTTTCAGTGCCAACAAGAAAGGAAACCCCCGGGTGGCCAGTGACAGGCAGCGCCCTTCACATCGAAGGGCAATGCTGTGTGATCAAACAGTGAGGGGGAGGGCAGGGACTAAATCAAAATAGAGTTGGAGGGGGAAATGATGCACTCCACTCCCTGCGGCGCCCACCTCTCCCTGAACAACTCCAGGGTGTTGGTGGACACTGCATGCTCCTTCTCCAAGGACATCCGGGCCCTAACGTAACCGCGGAAGAGGGGCAGGCAGTCGGCCCTAACATCCCCCTCCACGACCCCCTGCCTGGACCTGTTTATGGCCAGTTTGGCCAAGCCCAGGAGCAGACCCACGAGGAGGTCCTCAGACCTGCCCTCCCTCCTCCGCACCGGGTGCCCGACGATCAGGAGCGTGGGACTGAAGTGCAACCAAAAGCAGAGGAGAAGGTTTTATAGGAAATCAAAAACGCCCACACCCAACATACACATGGTCCACGGACTGCGCACCACCACAGAACAGGCAGTTGGGCTGGGAGTCCGTGAACCACTGCAATCTGCCGTTACAGGGGACTGCTGCGTGCAGCACCCTCCACCCCAGATCCCTGAGAGAAAGGGGGAGGGCTCCCGCGTAGAGAGCCCTCCACTGGGGATCCCCACCGCCCGGTGACATTAAAATAGATTTATTAGGGTCGAAGTGGGCATGGGGAGAGAGTGGGCACGCACTGCGTGAGACAGAGACAGAGAGCACACAGCGACAGGCGCGTGGAACGCTCTCAGTGGCGGCGGTTCACCATCAGGAGTCGGGGGAGGGCGATGGGTTTCCCCACAGAGGGAGGGAAATATTCCCAAGCGCTCCATACACTGTCATTTCAATCCAGGCTCCCCACCCCCACCTTCCTAAACCCGCCCTGTCTCCGTGTGGCTGGGTCCCGGAGCGACCCACGGGCATTTTGACCCATTTGCAGGAAGCCAAGGGCTTTGCCCTCCCCCCGAATGTATTCGGGACGTAGGCCATAGCAAACAGGGGAAGGAACAGACCATTCGGCCCATCCTGCAGAGGCTGATCCGCCCTCCCGTTAACCCCCAGACTGATCGATCAATCAATCTCAGGCACCAGCGCCCACGGTAGGGGGTGGGGGGGTTCTGTTTCACAGCCCGCCCCCATCCCGAACACACTGCACTCTGCCCCAGACCCTCCGACAGAGGGGCACCTTGCCGGGGCGTAGCCAACGCACGCACAGCAACATCCCACCGCCCCCACGCCCTCCAGAGTGTTGACCGAGGGGGGATGAACTGACCCCTCCCCCGTCACGAGAGTCCACCTTCCAAACCGCAGCATGGGGCTCCACCGTCCTGCCCAACCGCCGGCAGGACACAGGAAGATCCCACGCAAAAAAAGGTCTCCAAGAAGAGGCGGCGGCGAGGGTCCCCACGCCGCGCCTTCCCCCAACCCTGTGGGATCCTTCTGTGCGAGGGTCGGCTGCGGGTGAAGGGGCCAGAGCGCACTACGAGAGAGAGGCGCTACGTAAATGCAGATCATCCCCCTGTTGAAGGGGAGGCTGGAACAAGAGAGTGGGTGGGAGGCTCAGAGACGCAGGGTTTTGGAGAAGTGGGGGGGGGGGGGGGAATTGGGCTGTACGGGGTGAGGGAGCGTTGTACACAGTCTGCAGCTGGGACTTCAGCCCTCACCGTCTGTACTAGCCCGCTCCGAAGAACTGGGGAGAGAGGGGGGGATACAGAGAGAGATTTCAGGGGGGGTAGGAATTGTCTCAGGAACCAGAGGGTGTGGCGGTGGGGGTGGGGAGGAGCGGGGACACAGTGTGGGCGGAATGGAGAGGGGTGTGGAGAGAGTGTTGCCCCAGGGCCAGAGGACTGGCAGTGCAGGGGAACCAGCCAGAGTCTGGGTCTCTGAGCTCCTTCGGCTGTTTGCTGTGAACAAGCCGGTGTTGTAGCTGCCGGAGGGAAGCTGCCACGTTCCGGAATGTTCCGCAGCTGCTGTTACTGAGTGTCGGGGGGTGGAGGGAGGGGCTGTTTGGGGAGTTTCTGCAGGGTATCTTGTAGATGGTACACACTGCTGTTACTGAGCGTCGGGGGGTGGAGGGAGGGGATGTTTGGGGAGTTTCTGCAGGGTATCTTGTAGCTGGTACACACTGCTGTTACTGAGTGTCGGGGGGCGGAGGGAGGGGATGTTTGGGGAGTTTCTGCAGGGTATCTTGTAGCTGGTACACACTGCTGTTACTGAGTGTCGGGGGGCGGAGGGAGGGGATGTTTGGGAATGTGGGGCTGCTTTGTCCCTGGATGGTGTTGAGCTTCTTGAGTATTGTTGGAGCTGCCCCCATCCGGGGAAAGTGGGGAGTATTCCCTCACCTTCCTGCCTTGTAGATGGTGGGACAGGCTTTGGGGGGGGGGGGGGGGGGGGGGGGGGGGGGGGGGGGGGGGGGGGGGGGGGGGAGAGTCAGGAGGGGAGTTCCTCGCTGCAGGATTCCCAGCCTCTGACCTGCTCCTGTAGCCACTGTGGTTATGTGGTGAGTCCAGTTGAGTTTGTGGTCAATGGTAACCCCCAGGATGTTGATAGTGGAGGCAGGGACTCAGTGATGGTAACACCAGTGATTACCATGGGGTGGTGGCTGGAGTGTTTACTGAGGGAATGGAATGGGATAGTCTAGATCGAGGGGCCAAACAGGAGTCAATGGCAGAGTGATATTACCACTGGATGGTTCATCTGGCGATCTGGGTTCAATCCCACTGCGGGAGATGGTGGAACTTTTGAACAAAGATTCTGGATCCCTGGTCATCAAAAAACCTGGAGTTATCATTGGAAAATCCCATCAGCTTCCCCTTTAGCGAAAGACACTTGCCCATCCTTACCTGGTCTGGCCTACAGGTGACTCCAGACCCACAGCCGTGGGGTTGACTCTCAGCAGCCCTCTGGGGTAATTAGGGATGGGGTAATAAACACAGGCTTGGCCAGTGATCCCCTCACCCTGTGAGCGGGCGAGTGAAGGGGGGGGGGGGGGGGGAGGAAGGTGGCAGAGACAGCTACAATACACCGAGACATGTCCAGGGCAGGCAGACGGGAGCAGGTTACAATCACACGGTCAGCCCTGACACTGCGGGACACCAGACCGGTCCATCCACAGTAACACGCACCAGGTAGGCCAGGTCTCAGATGGGGGAGAGCGAGCGAGCAGGCAAAAGAGACAGAGAGACACACACACACACACACACACACAGAGAGACAGACCCCCATTGCTGACCCGAGTTACGCTCCATACCGGGCAGCGGATGGAATTTCTCCAGCCGCGTATTACTATGCCCACTCCCTCTCCTTATCCTGAAACATCCACACTGGTTTGAGGAAAGATAAATAGACATCTCTTTATTTGAGCAAAACCAGCGAGGGGGGAGCAGATCGCAGGGCACAGAGAGGATACAGAACAGCAGGGTGAGGGAACACAGCTCCTGAGGAGTTAGAGACAAAAGGTTCGGATCTACTGGCACTGGCCTGTCCACCCCCACCCTCCCTCAGTAAAAAAAACCCAAGGCCAGGCTGCTGGACCCCTCCTCACTTGAGGGGCTTGGCCACCGTGGAATAGGCCAGTTCAATCTCCTGGTCTTTTGGGCACGTGTGGGCAAATTCTTCACATTGGTAAGCATTCTTCAGGTATCTCCACACACCGGCCAGCTGCTGCGGGAGCTCAAACCCTCGGTACTTCCTACACACCACCTGGGGGGGGGAGAGAGGCAGGCAGAGAGGGGGGAAGAGAGGGGCAGGCAGGGGGGGGTGGGGGGGGTGGGGAAGAGATTACAACTCTCTCATTACCAACATGCATGTTACTGACGTAGCCCCCCTCCTCATCCATACCAGCTGCCCCCCAACGACACCCGGGGGGTATGGGTCACGCTGCCAGGGGGGTGCCAGCTGGACACCCAATGGGCAGCAGATTCTCCATTAGCGCCCCCCCCCCCCCCTTCTCTGTAAATCCCCAGGAGACACAGGGTCACAGGGACAGGTCTGGGCGGGACGGTCTTTGGAGGGGTCAGCGTGGAGTCGACGGGCCGAATGGGCTGCTCCCACTCCACGGGGGTTTCCAGGAAGCGACAGTGCCCCCCTCCCCCCATGTCTTACACACATCCTGCTTTGGCTGAGGCAGGGGGAAGACAGCCGATGGGCCAAATGGCCTGGCGGTAGGGTCAGGGGTTACCTGGACGATGTGCAGCTTTGGCAGCAGGTTACAGTCGGCAAGGGTCAGCTCGTTGCCATCCAGGAACTTCCTGCAGGAGGCGCTCTGTTCCTCGGTGCTATTCTCATCGATCTCCTCTGGCAGGGGAGTACACAGGAAGGTATCGAGGCTCTGTAACGCCCTCAACAGGCCCTTCTCCAGCGCTGCAGGGAGGGGAGAGTACGGTCAGGACAGCGACACGGACACTACCACCCAGCCCCATCTCCAGCGCTGCAGGGAGGGGAGAGTACGGTCAGGACAGCGACACGGACACTACCACCCAGCCCCTGCTCCAGCGCTGCAGGGAGGGGAGAGTACGGTCAGAACAGCGACACGGACACTACCACCCAGCAGACCCTCTCCCAGCCCCTTCTCCAGCGCTGCGGGGAGGGGGGAGTACGATCAGGGACAGAGACACGGACACTACCACCCAGCCCCTTCTCCAGCGCTGCAGGGAGGGGAGAGTACGGTCAGAACAGCGACACGGACACTACCACCCAGCCCCTTCTCCAGCGCTGCGAGGAGGGGAGAGTACAGTCAGGTACAGAGACATGGACACTACCAGCCAGACCCTCTCCCAGCCAGTTCTCCAGCACTGCGGTGGTGATGGGGGGAGGGTTAGGACAGAGACACGGACACTACCAGCCAGCAGCCCCTCTCCCACTCACTGTCGTTCTGGGCAGGGTTGGGGTTCTTGATGTAGGCGGAGAACTTGGAGAAGATGTTGCTCCCTGCGGTGTTGGATTCTGGATTCCGGGCAGACAACCGTGGGTACCTGAACGGACCAGGGGGTGCCAGAGGGTGGACAAGGGGGGTGCCAGAGGGTGGACAAGGGGGGTGCCAACAAAAGGAAGAGACAAAAAGAGAACAGAGACCACAGTCAGCAATGGGAACCATCCACCCCTCCCATACACACTCAGCACTACCCACCGTCAAATACTCCCTTCACTCAGCACGGGCATAAAATCACACCCACCCCAGGAAAGTGGGGGTTGGGGGGGTAAGCGAGCTGCATTTCCTGCCCCTGTCCCTAGTTGCCCCCCCTTGAGAAGGTGGGGGGGGGGGGGAAGCTGCCTTCTTGAACCGCTGCAGTCCATGTGCTGTGGGTAGACCCCCAATGTCCCTTAGATCTGAAGTACCAATTCAACCAACTCCCTCCCTGTGTTCACTGAGGAAGACACAAGCAATCTCCCGGAGGTAACAGTGGCTGAAGGACCTGAATTTAAGGGAATCTATATTTGCCAGGATTTAGTGTTGGAGAGACTGTTAGGTCTGAAGGTTGATAAGTCCCCGGGGCCTGATGGTCTACATCCCAGGGTATTGAAGGAGGTGGCTCGGGAAATCGTGGGCACATTAGTGATCATTTCCCAATGTTCTATAGATTCCGACAATAGACAATAGGTGCAGGAGTAGGCCATTCAGCCCTTCGAGCCTGCACCGCCATTCAATATGATCATGGCTGATCATTCCTAATTAGTATCCTCTTCCTGCCTTATCTCCATAACCCTTGATTCCACTGCCTTTGACAGCTCTATCCAAGTCTTTCTTAAATGAATCCAGAGACTGGGCCTCCACTGCCCTCTGGGGCAGAGCATTCCACACAGCCACCACTCTCTGGGTGAAGAAGTTTCTCCTCATCTCTGTCCTAAATGGTCTACCCCGTATTTTTAAGCTGTGTCCTCTGGTTCGGCACTCGCCCATCAGCGGAAACTTGTTTCCTGCCGCCAGAGTGTCCAATCCTTTCATAATCTTATATGTCTCAATCAGATCCCCTCTCAGTCTTCTAAACTCAAGGGTATACAAGCCCAGTCGCTCCAGTCTTTCAGCGTAAGGTAATCCCGCCATTCCAGGAATTGACCTCGTGAACCTACGCTGCACTCCCTCAATAGCCAGAATGTCTTTCCTCAAATTTGGAGACCAGAACTGCACACAGTACTCCAGGTGTGGTCTCACCAGGGCCCTGTACAGCTGCAGAAGCACCTCTTTGCTTCTATACTCAATCCCTCTTGTTATGAAGGCCAGCATGCTATTAGCCTTCTTCACTACCTGCTGTACCTGCATGCTTACCTTCATTGACTGGTGTACAAGAACACCCAGCTCTCTCTGTACTGCCCCTTTACCTAAATTGATTCCATTGAGGTAGTAATCTGCCTTCCTGTTCTTGCCACCAAAGTGGATAATCATACATTTATCCACATTAAACTGCATCTGCCATGCATCTGCCCACTCACCTAACCTGTCCAGGTCACCCTGTAATCTCCTAACATCCTCATCACATTTCACCCTGCCACCCAGCTTTGTATCATCAGCAAATTTGCTAATGTTATTGCTGATACCATCTTCTATATCATTAACATATGTTGTATAAAGCTGCGGTCCCAGTACTGATCCCTGCGGTACCCCACTGGTCACTGCCTGCCATTCCGAAATGGAGCCGTTTATCACTACTCTTTGTTTCCTATCAGCCAACCAATTTTCAATCCAATCTAGTACTTTGCCCCCAATACCATGCGCCCTAATTTTGCTCACTAACCTCCTGTGTGGGACTTTATCAAAAGCTTTCTGAAAGTCCAGGTACACTACATCTACTGGATGTCCCTCATCCATCTTCAGAATTACGTCCTCAAAAAATTCCAGAGGATTAGTCAAGCATGATTTCCCCTTCATAAATCCATGCTGACTCTGACCTATCCTGTTACTACTATCCAGATGTGTCGTAATTTCATCCTTTATAATAGACTCCCACCACTGAGGTCAGACTAACTGGTCTATAATTTCCTGCTTCTCTCTCCCACCTTTCTTAAAAAGTGGTATACCATTAGCCACCCTCCAATCCGCAGGAGCTGATCCTGAACTTAAGGGAATTTATATTTGCCAGGAATTGGTGTTGGAGAGACTGTTAGGTCTAAGGGTCTTTGGGGAGTTTCTGCAGGGTATCTTGTAGATGGTACACACTGCTGTTACTGAGTGTCGGGGGGTGGAGGGAGGGGATGTTTGGGGAGTTTCTGCAGGGTATCTTGTAGCTGGTACACACTGCTGTTACTGAGTGTCGGGGGGTGGAGGGAGGGGATGTTTGGGGAGTTTCTGCATGGTATCTTGTAGATGGTACACACTGCTGTTACTGAGTGTCGGGGGGTGGAGGGAGGGGATGTTTGGAGAGTTTCTGCAGGGTATCTTGTAGCTGGTACACACTGCTGTTACTGAGTGTCGGGGGGTGGAGGGAGGGGATGTTTGGGGAGTTTCTGCAGGGTATCTTGTAGATGGTACACACTGCTGTTACTGAGCGTCGGGGGGTGGTGGGGGGGGGATGTTTGTGAATGTGGTGCCAAGAGGGGGCTGCTTTGTCCCTGGACGGTGTCGAACTTCTTGAGTGTTGTTGGAGCTGCCCCCATCCAGGGGCAAGTGGGGAGTATTCCCTCACCCTCCTGCCTTGTGGATGGTGGGACAGGCTTTGGGGTGGGGTTACCCGCTGCAGGATTCCCAGCCTCTGACCCTGCTCCTGCAGCACAGGAAGGGGACATTCGGGACATCAACACTGTGCTGTCCCTCCAGGAGGGAGTTTTCCCCAAATCGGTCCCATTGATGCCCCTCGTCTCCGCAACTTCCCCCTTCACGAGAGTCTCCCACACGGGTAGGCGAGCGAGCGAGCGAGCGAGTGAGTGAGTGTCACTTACTTGGGAGGACAGAGGGTCTCTTCCAGAAACTCCTCAATCTTGTTTGTGTCAGTCTTCACCTCGTTGTCGTAGAGCAGAAACGGGGGCTGGGTCCCAGGGGCAAGATCCTCCAGGAACCTGTTCTCAAACTTCCTGGGGTGGGGGGTAGAGAAACCGGGAGACGGATCAAAGAGACGGGAATGGGGGATCTCGAAACCGCCTGGGCCCTCCGCTCACCCCCAGAGCCCTCCAGGTCCAGGGGGGGATAAACAAATGGCAGCATTCTGGGGTTTGATGATGAGCTCCTGGCCAATTCCATTGCACCGTCTCTCGCCTGCCCTTCCCCACCCTCGAAAAATGCCTCAATCGCACCTCCCTCCCCACCACCCCCCCCCCAGGCATTTCACACCAGACCCTCAGCCCCACAGATGCTGGTCCTTGTAGCGACACCCATCCCCCCAGTACCCCATCTCACACCCCCTCCCATCCCCTCTCCTCCTCCTCACACACCCCTCCCCCTCATTACGTGCATCTCCTCTCCCACACCCCCGACCCACCACCTCACACCCTCCCCCCCCCCCCCCCTGTCCCCCAGACCCTGGCTCACCACCTCACACCCCCTCTCTTCCCACTCCCACCCCCCCCCCCCCCCATCCCCTCTCCCACACCCCCGTCCCCCACTCTCACCCTCCCCCAGACCCTGGCTCACCACCTCCCCCCCCCCCCCCCCCCCCCCCCCCCCCCCCCCCCTTCTCCCCACCCCTGTCCCCCAGACCCTGGCTCACCACCTCTCACCCCCCCCCTCCCCCTCTCTCCCACACCCCCGTCCCCCACTCACACCCTCCCCCAGACCCTGGCTCACCACCTCACCTCCCCCCCCCCCTCTCCCACACCCCCGTCCCCCACTCTCACCCTCCCCCAGACCCTGGCTCACCACCTCACCTCCCCCCCCCCCCCCCTTCTCCCCACCCCTGTCCCCCAGACCCTGGCTCACCACCTCTCACCCCCCCCCCCCCCTCTCCCCCCACCCCCGTCCCCCACTCACACCCTCCCCCAGACCCTGGCTCACCACCTCACCTCCCCCCCCCCCCCCCTCCCCTTCCCTTCTCCCCACCCCTGTCCCGCAGACCCTGGCTCACCACTTTCCCCGCCCCCTCTCCCCCCCTCGAACTCCCCCTCACCTCCTCATATCAACGGTGGTGACATTGAAGGTCACCCCTTTCAGCCAGAGCACCATGAAGAGACGCTGGGAGAATGGACAGTTCCCGATGCTCTGTCCATCACTGCCGGCCTGGGGGGAGGGGGGGGGGGGAGCGAAGAGATCAAAAATATACTTCAATATCAACAACACCCCCTCCCCACCCCTCAGGAGATCAGTCAGACCCAGCTCCTTCACCAGTGTTGGGGTGGCGGGGGGTGGGGGTGGGGAGAAGAGGAGAGGCTGGTACGACAACGCCAATGGGCCGAAGGACCTCGTACGCGCCTCTGTCAGACACTGTCGATCCAAGAGCATTCTCTCCCGGACAACAGAAAGGCAGCTACTGAAGGTGTTCACAAGAGGCTGCCGCTGTACAGTGAGCGAGGGAACAATTTATTCACACACACACACACACACACACCATGTACTCGTCCAAAAGGGTTTCGTGGTAAAGGTCACAAATAAAATGGTCCAAGCTTTTACCCTTAAACACAGTCTTGCTGGAAAAGCACAACAGGTCAGGCAGTATCTGAGGAGCAGGAGAATCAACGTTTCAGGCATAAGCCCTTTCTTCAGGAATGGGGAGGGGAAGGCGATTGAGAGATAAGTAAGAAGGTGGGGGTGGAGCTGTGGGGCAGGTAGCTGGGAAGGCGATAGGTAGATGGAGGTGGGGGTGATATTGATAAGTTGGGGGGTGTTTGGAGCAGATAGTTGGAAAGGAGGATGGACAGGTAGGACAGTTTAAGAGGGTGATGCCGAATTGGAGGGTTGGATCTGGGATGAGGTGGGGGAGGAGAGATGAGAAAACTGGTGAAATCGATATTGATGCCTTGTGGTTGGAGGGTCCCAAGGTTAAAAATGAGGTATTCTTCCTCCAGGTGCCGGATGGCTTGGATTTGGTGGTGGAGGCGGCACAGGACTTGCATGTCCTTGGTGGAGCTGGAAGGAGAGTTGAAGTGTTCGGCTGCAGGGCAGCATGGTGTGCGCGTCCCAGAGATGTTCCCCCAACACCCGTCCATCTTCCCTACCACTGACCTCTCCCCGTCACCTCCCCCTCATCTGCACCTACCATCCCCTCCACCCCCATCTTTATCTCTCAGTCCCCTTTCCCCCCCCCCGCCAATCCACATTCCTGATGAAGGGCTTTTGCCCGACACGTCGGTTCTTCTGCTCCTTGGATGCTGCCTGACCTGCTGTGCTTTTCCAGCGCCACACTCTCAACTCCGAGAGTCCAGCGCCTGCAGTCTCCACTCTCCCTCAAACGTAGTGCTAACACGGCTCACTAAATCCTTAACATGGCTCCATCCGACTGCTCTCGCACAGCTGTTGGGAATTCTCTCTTCCCAACTCTCTTTGGGCACCACGGAAATCATAACATCCACAGACCAGGTATCTCCGACAGAAACCTCCTGAGCTCTTGATCACTCTGACTACGTTCGGAAAAATCCGGGTTTGGTCTCCCGGATTTGCTCAGCAACAGCCCAATCCTGCTTCCAAAAGGACTGAAGTGGTCACCTCACAGTTTTAGTAAATTAAATGCGAGTACAAACAGAAGCAGCCTTCCCTTTATCACACTCAGAATGCAAACTAAACCAAGGACGATAGCTGGACTCGGGTGTTAAGATAGGAGGAGCGATTATATACAAATGAATAGACAAATGATCTTGCAAATGTTTTCTCTAGAATTTAGCAGGTTAACGGGGGGGGTGGGTGGGTGGAAATCTGATTGACGTCTTCGGTGTATTAACAGGAAACAACGGAGTGAGAGAAAGAGGAACTCTTTGGGGATTCCGGAGCTTGGGGGCAGAGCCCTGAGAATGTGGGTGCAGAGCGTTCAGGGAAAGATGTTGGGAAGCTCTCCCGCACACAGTAAGGGCCGGAGAGGTTTCAGACTCTCTCAGACTGAGGGAGGGGCTGAACGGCCCTCCTCCTGTTCCTGCATGCTCAACCCAGCCTTCCCAACTTGGAACCTAGATTTCCAATAGTATCACAGAGTCATTCAGCACAGAAACAGTCAGTCAGTCAGTGCTAACCATAATCCAAACTAAACCAGTCCATGCTAACCATAACCCAAACTAAACCAGTCCGTGCTAACCATAAACCAAACTAAACCAGTCCAACCTCCCTGCTTCATGTCCCTCTAACCCCTTCCTAACCATTAACTCGTCCAAATGGGTTTTAAATATTGTAACTCGGACCATATCTACAACGTCCTCTGGTCATTCCACACACAAACCACTCTGTAAAAATTACCCTTCATGTCTTTATTAAATCTTTCTCCTCTGACCTTAAACTTGCGCCCCCCCCCCTTGTCGTGAAATCCCCCACCCTGGGGGAAATGACCTTGTCTGTTCAGCCTATCCATGCCCCTCATGATTTGATAAACCTCTATAAGGTCACCCCTCGGCCTCCGACGCTCCAGGGAAAACAGCCCCAGCCTGTTCAGCCTCTCCCTCCATTCCCAGGCAACATCCTGGTAAAGCTCTTCGGAATCCTCTCCAACCTCTTAATATCCTTCCGATATCGGAGACCAAAACGGGACACAGTATTCCAGAAAAGGCCTGACTAGTGTTCTGTACAAACTCAACAGAATGTCATAACCCCTATACTCAAAGCGACAAAGGCAGGCAGGTGTGTGCTAAACGCTGCCTTAACCACATTATCTACGTGTGACGCAAACGTCAAAGAATCTCACAACTGAACCCCGACAGTCTCTCTGTTCAACAACCCTCCCTCCAAAGCTCCGTTGTAACGGTAAACATCCAGCCCCCTGTGCGTTTTACCAAACTTATTTCCCTCGCATTTATCCAAATTAAACTCCATCGGCCACTCCTCAGCCCAGGGACCCAGTGGATCAAGATCTCTTCGCAATCTGGGGTAACCGCATTCACTGCCCACCGTACCACTGATGGCGAATCCTCGTGGTAATTAGCCAGGGCTAAGAATTTTCCTGAAACATTCCCGGGAAGGAAGGGGCAGATCGGAAAAGCTGGAGCGGTTGGCTTGTGCCGGGAGGAATCCCCAGAGATTTGTACAGACTAGAAAGGGAGAAGGATAGCTTATTGGCGAAAGGATGGAGACCCCAGAGGACACTGGCACGGGGGGGGGGGGAAAGTCGGGGAAAAGCGTGTGCTCCCCCTCACCGAGAGTGTGGAGGGGAGAGGGGTCCGGATGGAGGTTACAAAGGAACAGGCACATCAGACCCCAGGGCTCTCAAACGTCTCCAGTGACCCATTCTTTAATATTTCTGGCTCCACCTCACAGGAGGGAGGCTAGTACAGGCACAAGGCTGAACGGCCTCTCCCCTGCTCCATTCTGGGATGCAGCGAGATCGGCGAGTTATAGTAGCCCTCGCAATAGCGTCCTCCCTCCTCGCTGCCCACGTCCCAGCGAGAGAGACAGAGACAGAGGGAGGGGCTGTTGTTGGGAATTCAGACAGAAACAGAGGGGACTCTTGACACAACACCCCCCTCCCCACCATTTCCCCCCACCCCCCACCATCCTAAGTAACTCACCCCAGGGCCCTAGATGGGGGCATACAGAGTGGGCAAGGTAACAGGGAGGTTGGGGAGGACATCAAGGGCTGGGTAATGGCGCTCACTCAGGGAAGCTGCTGCTGGCCCTCGATGGGCTGAACAGCTTCCTGCTGCATTGGGAGCTGTTGTGTGAAACGAACCAGGGATTTCACAGCCAGACCAGGTGTAGGTGTGTGTGTGTAGGTGTGTGTGTGTGTTACAGGACCGGTGTCCAGAGGGATGGTAACCCAGAGCAGTGAGAAAGGGTGGGGTGGGGTGGGGGGAGGGGCGGTTTGTGATACCATGGGTGGGGGGGGGGGGTCACATCCAATGTCCCAGGAACGATTGATTGGACTCTATCTCCCACTCGGTCCAGAGGTGCACACGAAGACCATTTGGGGTCGTGATATCCCCGACTAGCCCACTTCCCATATTCGCTCACCTCCCCCATCACCACCCCCCCACCCCACCCACACCTCAAAGAACAGGGTGTGAAATAAAAGGTGGCACCCAGCAACGAGGTCAAACACAGGCAATAGGTGGCCTTTCGGCACTTCGAGGCTGTGCTATCCCTCAGTATGGTCATGGCTGACCACCTAAACTCTGTGCCCTTGTGCTGTTTCCCTGTCCGTCTCCCCTAGGGGGCGATCCCCATGGAGGACCATTCACACACACACCCCCTTCTCTGCCTCCAGGAAGGACACAGGAGAGTGGGGGCAAAGACACACAAATTTCAGCAGTGTGTACCATCTACAAGATACCCTGCAGGAACTCACCAAACATCCCCTCCCTCCACCCCCCGACACTCAGTAACAGCAGTGTGTACCATCTACAAGATACCCTGCAGAAACTCCCCAAACATCCCCTCCCTCCACCCCCCGACACTCAGTAACAGCAGTGTGTACCAGCTACAAGATTCCCTGCAGAAACTCACCAAAGACCCTCAGGCAGCACCTTCCAAACTCACGGCCACTTCCATCCAGAAGGACAAGGGGCAGCAGATCCATGGGAACCCCACCCCCTGCAAGTTCCCCTCCAAGCCCCTCCCCATCCCGACTTGGAAATATATCGGCCGTTCCTTCAGTGTGGCTGGGTCCCAATCCTGGAATTCCCTCCCTAAGGGACATTGTGGGTCTACCCACAGCACATGGACTGCAGCGGTTCAAGAAGGCAGCTCACCCCCACCTTCTCAAGGGGGGGCAACTAGGGACAGGGGCAGGAAATGCAGCTCCCCCTCCTTCTCAAGGGGGGCAACTAGGGCCAGGTACTAAATGCTGGGCCCAGCCAGAGACACCCACATTCAAGAGAATAATGTCGACCCACACAGAGGGCAGCTTCAGAGGATGTAGATTGATTGGAGACAGTTGAATGAAACATCACTCCCTAATTCCAGAGACCGACACCTTGACAGGGTCCGTGCTGAGGGGATGTTCCCCACCCACCCACCCCACTGTCATGGCAGAGTCAAGGGGCAGAGGGCAAAGTCTCAGAGTAAAGGGGCACCCATTTCAGATGGAGATGGAATGGAGTTTCTGCTCTCAGGGGGTTGTGGGTCTTTCCAACCCCTTGCCCCAGAGAGAGGGGGGTGGGGGCAGAGTCTGGGTGTATACTGAAGGCTGAGATTGAGAGATTCCCCCAGCAGTCGGGGAATGGGGGTAGGGGTTGGGCAGAGAGGCGGAACATCGGAGCGACCGCGGTCTAACAGCAGAGCGGGCTCTCCCTCCTGTTTCTGGGTCTCGGAGAGATGGGACATCTTTGCCCAACGCTGGGAGCTAATCGGAAGAGGAGGAGGAGGAGACACCGACGTTCCTTCGGGAACAGGGTTAACGGAGAGCAGGCGGGGAAGCGAAGGTGGGGCAGAGGTGTGACCAGCCACCACGGACTCTCTCGAGGGGCCGAACGGCCATGACGTTGGGCCTGTCCAAAACCAGCTGATGGACCATGGCGGACATCGTCCTGGTTTGGGGATTCCAATCCTGGACCCGTGGGTGGGTGGGTGGGGTAAAGTGGGGCAGAGCCCGTGTGTATCCCTCTGACTGTACACTGCCATCCCGTCACACATCGTACAGAATACCTAACTGCTCCCTTCAATAAATAACAGGAGAGAACGAACGCCTCAACTTCCGCCTCGGAACACTTCAACCCCAGGGCATCAATGTGGGCTTCAACAGCTTCCTCATTTCCCCTTCCCCCACCTCACCCCCCAGTTCCAAACCTCCAGCTCAGCACTGTCCCCATGACTTGTCCGGACTTGTCCTACCTGCCTAGCTCCTTTTCCACCTATCCACTCCACCTTCTCCTCCCTGACCTATCACCTTCATCGCTCCCCCACTCACCCACTGCACTCGATGCTACTCTCTCCCCACCCCACCCTCCTCTAGCTTATCCCTCCACCCTTCAGGCTCTCTGTCTTTATTCCTGATGAAGGGCTTTTGCCCGAACGTCGATTTTGCTGCTCGTTGGATGCTGCCTGACCTGCTGTGCTCTTCCAGCACCACTCTCATCCAGAACCTGGTTTCCAGCATCTGCACTCATTGTTTTTACCAACAACAGGACTGGGCCATTCGGCCCTTCCAGCCTGCCCCACCCCACCCACCCTCCGTATCCCTCGATCCCTTCAGCCCGAAACAACTCTTCCCCCCACCCCCCTCCTCGGAAACGGCCAATGTTCTGTCCCCACCTTCCTCTCCATTGGGGGGTGAATCCCACAGACCCCCTACTCTCTGGGAGGTGAGGGAAGAGACATTTCTCCTTAGCTCAGTCTCCCCTCAATATCCTTAGACTGTGACCACCTTCCACCCCCAGTCACAGGGACCACCCCTCCTGTGTTTCAGAGTCATAGAGATGTATAGCACGGAAACAGACCCTTCGGCCCAACCCGTCCATGCCGACCCAGATATCCCAACCCAATCTAGTCCCACCTGCCAGCACCCGGCCCACATCCCTCCAAACCCTTCCTATCCATATACCCATCCAAATGCCTTTTAAATGTTGTAATTGTACCAGCCTCCACCACTTCCTCTGGCAGCTCATTCCATACACGTACCACCCTCTGTGTGAAAAAGTTGCCCCTTAGGTCTCTTTTATACCTTTCTCCTCTCATCCTAAACCTATGCCCTTTAATTCTGGACTCCCCGACCCCAGGGAAAAGACCTTGTCTATTGACCCTATCCATGCCCCTCATGATTTTGTAAACCTCTATAAGGTCACCCCTCAGCCTCCAACGCTCCAGGGAAAACAGCCCCAGCCTGTTCAGCCTCTCCCTGTAGCTCAGACCCTCCAACCCTGGCAACATCCTTGTAAATCTTTTCTGAACCCTTTCAAGTTTCACAACATCTTTCCAATAGGAAGGAGACCAGAATTGCACGCAATATTCCAACAGTGGCCTAACCAATGTCCTGTACAGCTGCAACATGACCTCCCAACTCCTGTACTCAATGCTCTGACCAATAAAGGAAAACATACCAAACGCTTTCTTCACTATCCTATCTACCTGCGACTCCACTTTCAAGGGGCTATGAACCTGCACTCCAAGGTCTCTCTGTTCAGCAACACTCCCTAGGACCTTACCCCATTAAGGTCCTGCTGAGAGTTTACTGTTAGAATTCATTAGGTTTCTGTCAGGTTCCACCCACACTCTGCGCTATCTTTTCATGGAACGTGGGGATGAGGACCAGTAATGACTGCCTCATCCCTAATTGCCCAGGGGGCAGTTAGGAGTCACCAGGTCACCGTGGGTCTGGAGGGCCCAGGGTGGGTAAGGGTGGCAGTTTCCTTCCCTGAGGGGCAGGGGGTGACCCAGATGGGGTTTTCAATGATACTATTGCCTTTGTCAGAGGGGTGTCACTGAGCGTCAAAGTCTTGCTGCAGCTTTGTCAGACTTTGGTTCGGCCACTTCCAGAGAACGGCGTTCAGTTCTAGAGCAGGCCCGAGGTTTTGGAGGGGCACAGATGGGGAATGACTAAGATGCTGCCGGGATTCGAGGGTGTCAGGGACAACGAGAGTCCGGGAGAGTTCTGGAGGGCGAGGGGAGACCCGATGGGAGTCTATAACATCACCAGACGTACAGATAGAGCCGACGATCAGAACTGCTCCCCCAGAGTCAAAATGTCGATTGCTAGGGGTCACGCATTTAAGGTGAGAGGGGGGAAAAGTTCAAAAGGAGACGCGGGGGCAGGTTTCACACACAGGGAGTGCTGGAGGCGGGTAAGATAGGGGGGTTTCAGAGGCATTTAGACAGGGAACAGAGGGATACAGACCACAGGCAGGTGGGTGGGTGGGATTAGTTTCAAACGGTAATGTGTCAGCACAGACATGATGGGCCGAAGGGCCTGTTCCTCTACTGTTCTACCATTGCCCACTGACCCAAGTACAGTGGTGGGGGGGGGGGGGGGGGGGGGGGGGGCCGAACAAGAAGAATAAAAGACAGACAGACAGACAGACAGACATTCTCCACTCCCCCCTCCCACAAGACCGGGACTCAACCCCACCGGCCGTTATGGGATCTTGCTGTGCAGCCCCAGAGGCCTCCCCGGGCTGAGGGGAGGTGAATCTTTGTAGCTAGAGGGGGAGTTGGGGGGGTGGGGTGGAGAGAGGTGGGCAAGAGTGGGTGCTTGAGACATTTAGACAGGGAACCCTCTACATTCACCGCTGCTGCCGATGAGGCGCCAGCAGGAGCCTGGATGGGTCGAAGGGCCTCGCCGATCAGGAGAGCACACTGTAAAGGCTGTGGTGGGGGGAAATGTCCCACAGGACGTGACAAAGTGGAGACAGCTAGCGAGGGAGCGGGAGCGAGCGCTCTCTCTCTCTCTCACACACAGACACAGCAGTCACCTTCATTGGCACCACACCAGGAGCAGCCATTACTGAGTCCCAACCCGGGGAGGAGCAGGCTCGATGGGCTGAACGGCCTGTTCCAATTTGCTGTGTGTGTGTGTGTGTGTGTGTGTGTGTGTGTGTGTGTGTGTGTGTGTGTGTCTCAACACGCCAGCCTGCACGCACAGTGGTGTCAGGATCTGACCAAACACAGCATAGAACATTCCAGAACAGTACAGGCCCTTCAGCCCTCGCTGTTGTGCTGCCCTGTGGTACCAATCTAACTTACACTGTTCCATTCTCACCCATATGCCTATCCAACAACCATTGAAACGCCCCGAAAGTTGGCGAGTTGCAGGCAGGGGCGTCCCACAGCCGTACTGCTCTCTGAGAAAAGAACAGGGCAGGGGGATAGACTGGTCCAGGGCACGAATGGCCTTTATCGGAGGTCAGAGCAGGGAGGCTGTGTTGGAGTGACACACAACTGGGGGGGGGTACAGTCAGGATGGGATGACACTGGGACAGCAGAGTACAGAGGAGACTCCCCGGGATACTGCCCCAGCGACAGAGAGGAGGGGGCTGGGTACCTTCAGGGTGTTTTCCCGAGAGTGGAGAAGGTGGGGGTGATTCTGATGGAGGAGGGGTAAGACTCTGAGGGGGATAGCAATCAGCTATCCTCCATAGATCAATGGAGAAGGGGCTTTCCTTTTCAAGTGAAGGGTGAGGTGGGGGGGCTGGAAGGAAGCTTTTCTCAGGGGGTTGGGGGATTCGGAACGCCCCACTGAGAGGGGGAGCAGAGTCAGGAGCCCTCACAGTCTTTTTAAAACAAACTACTGGGATGGGCATCTAAAATGCGCAAGGAAGTGGGACCAACACAGATGGACCGAAGGGGCTCTTCCTTGGAGTAATGCCTTAATCTGGAGGTGATGCCTTAGTTTTTCCCAAGTAGGGAGGGTGTCTATCTCCCTCTGTCAGCTCACATTCCAGCTGTACAGAACATTGGTTAGGCCTCTGTTGGAATAGTGTGCGCAATTCTGGTCTCCTTCCTATCGGAAAGATGTTGCGAAACTTGAAAGGGTTCAGAAAAGATTTACAAGGATGTTGCCAGGGTTGGAGGGTCTGAGCTACAGGGAGAGGCTGAACAGGCTGGGGCTGTTTTCCCTGGAGCGTCGGAGGCTGAGGGGTAACCTTATAGAGGTTTACAAAATTATGAGGGGCATGGATAGGATAAATAGACAAAGTCTTTTCCCTGGGGTGGGGGAGTCCAGAACTAGAGGGCATAGGGTTAGGGTGAGAGGGGAAAGATATAAAAGAGACCTAAGGGGTAACATTTCCACACAGAGGGTGGTACGTGTGTGGAATG